>NC_060156.1:10498926-10579578 GCF_021292245.1 Micropterus dolomieu | reverse complement strand
TGTAGTTCTGGGCTGATTTCTCACCTTTCTTAGGATCACTGAGACCCCACGAGGTGAGATCTTGCATGGAGCCCCGGTCCGAGGGAGATTGACAGTCATGTTTAGCTTCTTCCGTTTTCTAATGATTGCTCCAACAGTGGACCTTTTTTCACCAAGCTACTTGGCAATTTCCCCGTAGCCCTTTCCAGCCTTGTGGAGGTGTACAATTTTGTCTCTAGTGTCTTTGGACAGCTCTTTGGTCTTGGCCATGTTAGTAGTTGGATTCTTACTGATTGTATGGGGTGGACAGGTGTCTTTATGCAGCTAACGACCTCAAACAGGTGCATCTAATTTAGGATAATAAATGGAGTGGAGGTGGACATTTTGAAGGCAGACTAACAGGTCTTTGAGAGTCAGAATTCTAGCTGATAGACAGGTGTTCAAATACTTATTTGCAGCTGTATCATACAAATAAATAGTTAAAAAAATCATACATTGTGATTTCTGGATTTTTCTTTTTAGATTATGTCTCTCACAGTGGACATGCACCTACGATGACAATTTCAGACCCCTCCATGATTTCTAAGTGGGAGAACTTGTAAAATAGCAGGGTGTTCAAATACTTATTTTCCTCACTGTATGTCATTCATTTCTTTTTATGTTCAACCCTACAAAGTCCAGCATTCTTGTCCACCTCAGTTTCACAACGTAGGTCAATATTCTGTCCATTTTATAAGTTAATGGGTGTCTCCCATTGTGCTTGCTAGAAGTTCGCCACTTCTCATGTTAGACAAAGCTTCCACATTATTACTTACCACTTTACCACTACAAACTGATAGCACCATTATAACCACAACTCAACAAGAACAACAACAAAAAATCAAAAATCACCGTCTGTGTCTCATCATAATGACAACATGGTTACACAAGGTCCTTTTCTCATATACTAATCTGTGTTTGTTCTCTTTTTTTTGTTTGTTTTTGTTGCCTTTACCGTGGATGCTTTTGTAAAGTCTTGAGGAGCATAACAGTGTATCATTATGATGCATAGGGTACAATGATTTCACTAGTCATTAACTGAAAATAAACAACTGCACTTTTTCTTAGAATCAGTTCAGTGGATTGAACAATTCCTTACTTTACTACAGAGTTGATTGAGTTTTTCAATGCTGACATGGACTTGATCTGTCTAGTCCAAGGCTAAAAATGACTTTCAGTGTAGAATAACCTTCTCTTCTTTTGACACTGAAGCCTATTTTTCTCCATCTGTGTCCCCCCAACTGAAAAATGAGAATACCTCTAAGGAGTCAGAGTGATTCTTGTGTGATGATGTTGAACCAGGGAATTTGTGTTTCCACCATGACAAATTATCCTAATTGACTTTCCATTGGCATTGTTTTTATGGTAATTACTAACACGTAATTCTAACATGTTATAATACCACCACGTAATTCGGTGTTAAGAGGTTGTGGTAATTTAGCATATTTCTGTGAGATAAGGTTGTTCTTTATACTGCACAGCCCCCTTATTTTAAAATTATTCTTATAGTATGCACATTTAGATCAATGTTGTGCTCAATAACAGCAAACTCTTACCATATCTCATCCCAAGCATTTAATAGTACTATTTTTAGTCATTTAAGTAAGATCGGATGTTTTGACATTTGTTTTCCCCTATTAAATGTATTATGTCATAGAGAAGTAGGATTTCCAGCATTTAAATTTAGCAGTAAGTACATCAGATTATGTAGCTAGTGGCTGGGAAACCCACACAGTTAGCTCTAACCAAAGCTAATTTATGTTTTTTTCCTGTAGTTGTTTCCTGTTTTTGAAGAATATAAATTTTAATGAACCAACATCTGGATAATTAAGTTTCTTATCCCACATTGGTCAGGCAGACGTAGCTAAACTTATCTGGAGGGAGAATAAGAATAACACCAGCTAAACTGAAGCTAAAGTTCCTCCTGAAAGGTAATAGCTTAGCAGAGTAATTATAATTAATTAATGTGTTTGAGCTACGTTTCAATCACAAATTCAATAGCAAATTAATGTTTTATGTCAATTTCAACATAAATATTAATATTACAAATGGAAGATGGAAAAAAACTACCAAAACAAAAATATAGATATATTTTATCTGACTTATGAAAATAATGAGTCTCCAGAATCTCTGAGGAATCTGTAATAGTGTTTCTCAGTCAAAGCTACATTTTCCAGTCTGGAATTGATCCATTCTGCAAAATGCTCACAAATATCCCAAATTATCACCACTGGTACTGTCAATTGGGAAACTGCCCAAAGATCACAAGAAAAGGAAATGTAAATTTCCTTTTGGTGTAGACATCTGCTTTCATTTGCATCACAATTACCCTACAAATTAATTCTTAATTCCTATTTTGGCATTCCACAGCTCTTGTGTTTGTTCTGAATAATTTGATGCAGAACAATTCACAGGGTTCTAATATGAGGCCTGCCTGTGAATAGGGCCAGTCTAATGTTTTTGAAGTTGGTTGGAATGAGTCTGCATGTTATAAAAGCTGGACTGGATGCTTAATTATTCACAATTTTATCACCCTAATGAATTAAAGCGCCTGGTGCTCTTTCCATATAGCAGCAATGGAAATGAAATGATATCACCCTACATGAATCGAAAAGTATAAACAAAACAATTGCAAAAATGCATATGAGGCAGCCTATACTAAATTAAATTCAATAAATCATAATTTGACAAAACAAAAACCAAAAAACGTTAGTTTGAAGAAAATTCTCAAAATTTGCGAAAGGAACCTAGCTACCTGGGACCAGAAGAATTTGCTCATGCCTTTCCAAATATTTAAGACTGATTTACTGTTCATGTTTCATACTTTAACAATTAATGTTGGTACAGCTTTTTGTAAAGCTTTGTTTTTACAGCATTTGGCCCCAAAGGACACCATAGCAGTCAAATAATGGGGGTAAAAAGGAATGATTTAAGAAAATGGAACAGCTAAGGAACATCTGTATCCATGACAACTGAAAGATGTACAGTGTAAAATCACATGATAAGAGCACTGAGAAAAGCTAATATGCTTTCTTCCTGTGCCATCATACATCCCAGTGGCATAGCTTACCTCTGTTTTTATTGACACAGATAAAATGTAAAGATCAGACGGATGAGGATGACTGAAATGAGAGTGTGGTTTGACAGAAGCTGATCTGCAGTTACAGAAAAAAGTGAGCCCACAACAAAAGCAACAGGCTCATCAAAACAACAACAACAACAAAAAAGAGATGATTGGCTCCTCTTCTGAACATCCCTTAATGACAGACTGGCTGGTTTATTGCTGCTTTTATTCTCAACAACCTTCTTTGGGACATGGCCCACTCTGGAAGTAAATGCAGATCAGTTGAATGGCTGTTTATACATTTGTTGCCCAATTGGAAGGATTTCAGAAATTGTTTATTGATGGAAGCCAAATTAAGAACAAGTGCAGACAGAACAGACTAATGCAGATGTTTCATATTAATATGTAAAAGCTCTTTGACACTGATCCAATCTGTGAAATAAATCAATTGTAAACTGCAGACAATTCAGAGATCCCTGAGAGACAGGCAGGGCTTTGACACTGGTGTCAGTAAGGTGGTACAAGAGGGAATACAGAGCAGGGACAGCAAAAAGCAGAACAGATAGGGTGGTTTAAATATCCTTCAGTTAGGAGGCTCACTGGTTGAGAGAAAAAGAGAGACTCAGTGTGATGAGATAATTCAATGACTGAATTAACTGTGAAATTTCTACTATTTTACATAATGCATTTTATTTTTTATCAATATGTACACTGGCCTCAGGTTGATATCTTCTCTCTATAGACCTATTTGCTTTAAATGTGCATAAATAGCACAGCAGTTCAGTTTTTTTTTATTTTAAAGAGTTCCCAACCAGAAGTCTCACTTAATATTGTGCATGGTTATATTTTGTATTCTTTATTTTGTGAGTACGTTTAAAAAAAAAACACATTCTAACATATTTTTATACTGCAGGGTGAGTAAATACAGTTTTTTAAATACAAAAGGTTACTGCATATGAATTTTTATAGTTTTGCGAATTATTAAATAACAGAAGTGTACAGAAGCGTTCCTTGCAGAGCAGTGTCCCATGGGACTCAACTCCATTGAGTAGGTCAGTCTATATTTGTGAGTGGAGAAGACAGGCCGGTGTGTTGCCCTGTGAAAGTGACTTGGCTTGTTAGTGATGCCTGCCTCCCCTGCATTCACATGCATAATACATCTTAGCCCCATCTTTCATTCCCTTGTCTAAATAAGAGGCCTGCCCTTGTGACACACAGATCAGCATGGAAACAGGCTGAGCTGGCAGGCCCTGGCAGTGAACACCTTGGACCCATCTCATATCTGCCTGAACTGTGATCCTGTCAACTTCACTAAGTCTCCCAGGTAGGGAATACAATATACCAAGAAACTGACACTCACCACTGTAAGCCTACAGTATATATGGAGAGAGTCCAGGATAGAACCTTTTACATGGACAAAATGGTCAGTGTTAAAGCACATAATGAGTAGAATTATGATAAACTAAGGAGATAATGATGATTATCTCCTTACCATATCTGTGACATAACCAGGGTTACTGCCATGACACACAACTGGGTAGTATTAAAAGTATAATTTTAACTGACAGTGGAGTAGCACATAGTGGACTGTTGGCCAAGCTACACACTTATGAAATAACTCATCCTAAACATGAAGCTATTAAGGAAGCACTGTCCTTAATTAGATGAAGACATAAACTCTTAGATGAGTCGATAAGAAGGCGCAGCCTAATGTGATCTCCAGCAGATTGAAAAGCATTTAAGGCAGAGTACCAGTGACTGCTCAGATGGGATTGTGGCCACTGCTTTGGTCCCATCAGCATTCAGCTGCTTTACCCCCAGCAATGTGGCTGACCCAGGGGAAAAAGGAACAGAGTGATTACTGATGCACACAGAAGGCCTTTCAATAACTGCAAGGTATTCCTTATATAATTTCCTGTGCAAGAAAGGAGGAAGGCAAAACACTTGACTAAACTGAAAATCTTGGCGTAGTCTTTTTTAAAGTCAACACAATTATACCTTATTAAAAATATGTGACTCTTTCTGGAAAAACGTATGTCTGTTCAGGAGATAAATTAGAAAGTGCACTGTGTCTGTGTCACTGTGTGCATGAATTAACACAGCTATAATTTTCACAGGGATTAATTTACGCTATCTAAAATAGTACTAAGTAGATGTATGGCATGTTGAATTATTGTGATTACTGTGAAG
Source organism: Micropterus dolomieu (assembly GCF_021292245.1). Taxonomy (NCBI): domain Eukaryota; kingdom Metazoa; phylum Chordata; class Actinopteri; order Centrarchiformes; family Centrarchidae; genus Micropterus; species Micropterus dolomieu. The sequence goes on along the minus strand of NC_060156.1, from coordinate 10,574,306 downwards.
TGTTACTTAACCTGCCAGTAAAGAAGAGTATACAGACACGCTGGCAGCTCTGTGAGGCTGTACTTTGGCACAGCGTGGTAACATGCCCACAGTGACAGTGCAAACATGCTGTAGGTACAATGTTTACCATGTTCACCATCTTAGTTTAGCATGTTAGCATGCTAGCATTTGCTAATTAGCACTAAACACAAAGTACAGTTGAGATGGACAGATCAGATTTGGACAAATAAAACCGTTGACCTGATGATGCTGCTAGATGAAAAGTCAGAAGATCACCGAAGTTATTACAGTTCATCCCAGAGGGGACATGAATATCTGTACCAGATGTCATAGCAATCCATCAAATAGTTGTTGAGATATTTTAGTCTGGAGGATGGTGGTGAACCCACTGACAAATTGACATTGCCACCTCTAACATGGCTAAATAAAATGCAGTGAAACAAGGCAATCCCAATTCATCACTAAGAAATGTATAGCCTATACTGTATGTGCAATACACCAAGATGAAGTTGCAAGTACATCGTGATTCAAACACTCACACAAATGTTTCAGTAAAATTAAATGACAAAGCCAGGAGAGAAATCAGTGATATTATCAGAGTGACAAATGATTGATTTGCATGCTTGTTTATACATTTAACCATGCAGGCCTCCTGAGGATCTCTGTCTGACAGCTTTGTAGCCTGTAATGTGGACCATGCAACAGTGACCCTCTGCAGATATACAGTTGTAACCTAATCTACTAACAGTTCACACCACAGCACAAAGCAAAAATGAATACACCTCAGCATTAATCAAAAATGCCACACTTATCTCATAGCAGATAAATGTTTCCGACAGCAGGAGTTCATAATTTTTCTGTCATGGTTTCAAATGAACCTGAGCAACCATTGACTGAAAAGTTGCCAGCTTGCCATGTTAGGCATTACCAACTCATGCTGGGAATATGAATCTTGGACAATTTGGATCAGTTTAATCTCAGTCTGAGCTCATAAATTATAATTGAAAAAAAAAAAAAGCACAAAACATTTCATCATCAAACAGCATGGATGGCGGAGTGTTGTGAGGGCTGCTGAGTGGTTCTGATAAAACTGGAGTGGCAGCTCACAAAAATACAGACACATTTTAATTTTTCCATGGTGCCAGAGATAAATCTGAGATACAGTATATCAGGTTGATTTGGTGCATTAGAATCCGAGGCATATTCCCTCTATTTCAGCGTAATGGCAGTTTAAAAAATACTTCATAAAATACAGAGTGGACGGACAGAGAGTAGTGAGAGAAGGACATTTTAAAGACCACAGTTTTATTCATGAGGCACGCAGGCTGTTCTTCTGCTTTAAGATGAGCACTTGCTATGAGGCTTTTTCAAGTGCTACACGATGGGCTATGTTAGTCACTTTTCAGATTCCTTTCTTGTGTAAACATGGATGATGATTGGGTTCATTTCTGACAGCATTCATTCTCCCCCATTCCTGACAAGAGTTTTTGTCTAGTGTTCTTTTTTTTAACATAGTGGCAAAATTTGAACCTCAATTGCTCATATTTTCCATTCCATTCAGTAAAGGATACCAAAACATCCAACAATAGTGAATTCATTTTTTCCCCCCACTGTAGAGTGCTGCTGTTTAGGAGAAGCTTTTGCAGTGTTATTTTCAGTGCGTTCCTTCTAGAGAAAAGTGGCCCAAACCCCACACATTGCCTTTTACTTTGTTTCCCTTCTGGTGTGCATCTATTATTAATGCATTACTTGAATCCGTATAAATTATCATCAGACATGTTCCAGTGCATGCACAACAAGTGTGACAGTACTGTTATATTATTTGTTACTGTGTTAGAGAAGTCATGCAATATCAATGAAGCTGGTGAGACTGATCTACGATGTGAGTGACTCTGGATTCCATTATTGTTAGGCCAATGCTATTTTATTGGTATGAGTGATGGAGAGTGCCATGGTAATTGTTTGGGGACGTAGTTGTGGCGCTACAACTTCTCTCCACAAGGGAGTGAGGGATAATATTTTCTCCTCCCGGATCAGGGATGGTAACCTCCTCCATGCTACGCTGCCTTCTCTGCCGGAGCTCAATAATAAGCCTGTCAGCTTGATTTAAAAAGCCTGTGGCAGTATTATGCGAGACACCATCAGATTTACAATAATTCATAAATCTCCAGCAATAAAGGATAAATCAATAGAGGTGTGAGTTTAAACTGTTTTCAGTCTCCTTTCTCTCGATGTCATAGCTTAGAGGAAAGGCACATTTCAATTGCGGAGGCACTGCTGCACACTGCACAATATACTTATTATTGTTGGCAGTGCAATGAGACATATCCCCTTTGTGCATAAATTGTCAGCATAAAACTTTCAGAGCCACACTGTATGTGTCACACCCCAATTAAATAAAGTAGGTAAATAGTAAGTAAATTAGTATTCTACACATATATTTCTTGTTATTATGATGGTCCTATAATATAAAAATATATTTAAAAAAGTTACAATATAGGTATTACTGGGTACAGTAATGTACTTTTGACGTACTGTAGGAAGGTTTACAGGGTTGCCACCACAGTAAATACTGAACAGAAAATCACTTTATTTGATAAGCCTGATCAGAGTCCTCACTTCTCACACAGTGGTGAATGAATCTGTTGAATCAAGCTGTAGGAAGTTTAAGCCATGGAAAGTTAGTGATGTATGCTAGCATCTATGTTGTTGTGACTGCTATATTTCATAGTCTGGTAATTGCTGGGGAAGATCAGCCATATCATAATCTGTCTGTTGTTTTATTTCATGCATCAGTTGACGTTTTAATTCCAGAGGTGCAGCAAACGCACTTATCAAACACATACACGATTTCTGCTCATGCTGATGAACTACCCACATTGCAGAAAGGCAGGCAAAAGGAAAAAAAATCAAAGAACTTTCTTAGCTCACAATCAGCTCATGCACAACGATTTCCTTGATTTAGCAGCATGTAATAAGTAACATGCCTCCACTTACATGTTCAACTTTCCCATTCTTCACAAAGTGCAAATCTGCTTTTGCTACTTTTGTGTTAATTCAAACAAATACAATCCATTACAAAAAAGAAATAAACAACATAGGAGGAGTTACAAGTGAATGCAGTATTGTATGTCAAAGGTCTTCCCTGTGCCTCAATATGTGAAGTACAAATCTTGTTTTCATTTTAAGCCTGGAGAGCTGGTTTTTTGACCTACAGAGGTCATAAAACTTTTTATTTAACGTATATAGTGTACCTTTTTTGTGTTATTCTGATAACAGCAAACTGATCTGCTAAATAGGCTGCCTGTATTGATGATTTACACAAAAAATCTATGCTCTCTTGACTTTTTTCCATGTTGAAAGAAGCTACAAATGTATTTGGTAATGCCTCTGTACCTTTAGTATAGTTATCTATTAAACATGTGAACAAATAAATATGGTGTGTATGGATTATTAACAGTGTAAATGAAATTGAAAAGTCTAGTGTATGTCCGTAAGAATGGTTGGTCAATCGCTGTACTTGATTTCTGAGGGCCTAAGAAAAGGAATTGCATTTTCTATTTAAAATCTCTTCATTCCCTGTAGGGGGAAACAAAATGTAGGAAGTAGAAAGAAAGAACATGATCCTCTAAAGATAAACTAAACACACTGGACACAAGTGAAATATTGTGTCCTATGTTTGTGGATCCAGATGCAGATTGAAAAAATCAAAACATTGTCTAATTTATAGGAAAGTGCAACATTGGCAGAGGTATCTGCTCTGCTTTTTAACAGCTGTTTCTATGAGGGGCACCCCAGTGGACTACAGGTTAAGGTGCCAACCATGAACCTCAATGCCTCTGGTTTGTGTCTGACTGAGGACCTTTGTTGCATGTCATTCTCCCTCTCCCCACATTTCCATCTCTCAACTGATGATACTGAATAAGGCATTCAAATGCCAGTTTTCTTTTATTATGGTGTATATTGCAAAAGACCTGAAAGCACCCCCAAAGCAGTGGCCAGAAGTAAACTTCAGAAGCAGTGCTTTATTACCACCTCTTAAAAACACAAGCATGTTAGTAGAAACATGTAGAAACATGGAAATATAGAAATAGAGCAGTTTTTGATTAGAAGATGCTATACCATCAGAGTAATATGCAGTTCATGTAGCTATCCAAAAAACAGCTTTAAAGTTACAATAGATGTGCTGACTAACCTTAAAATATTTTGGTTTTTATCAGGCAGCTGGCATTGTTAAAGAGCCCACAAAGACATCTATTATAACTGGCAGGTGCCTACCTTGCAGACGATCCCTTCATTGCTTGAGGCTATTATTGCTAAATACCTAGTCCTCAGTTCCCAGACCTCTTTTGCTTAAAAACAAAAACAAACATAAACAAAAACAGACTAAATATTTTTCCTCCAAGAGATTGTTAGCTGTTGAAAATCTTTTTTGATTAATGTAACTGTTGTATTATATCAGTACTAGAGAAGAAGAAAAATCCACCCTGTGTTGGACAATGGACGTAGAACCACTACTTGAATTGTAGTCAACTGATGAACTATGACTCAACTTTGAGTGAAAATTGTTCATCATACTGAACATACTGGAATACATGCTGTTAAATGTTATGCATATCCAACAGTATATTTTATGATGATGGAGTTGAACAAAAGCAGTACGAGGTACCATTCTGGCTAACATGCAAACATGCAAGGTCATAACCATGGAAGTGACATTACATATCCCACATTTAAAATTTCCAGACAGGGGGTTCTGTGATGTACCATTCAATGGACTATCATTGTCACCTTAATAAGAAGATCAGAAAAAAGGATAGCTGTTATTTTTTTTAATCAGAAAAAAAAAAAAAGAATATTTACTTTAAAATTATATCCCCTATCCATTTTCTCTGTAAATCAAGATTGAAACCGCAATCCCTTTCTGTTACCTGACAATGAGGGCTTTGTCTCTCTTGTGTGTGTGTTAAAATAATGAGATGTCTTCATATACTTGAAATGGATTCTCTCTCCAACTGTGAATAAATTATGATCCACTGTTGATTGGATTTCTGTCAAGAGACTGAACAGGAAATGGAAGCCTTTGTTTGGGAAGGGTTTACAGTAGGAGAGAAAATTGTATGCTGTGATTAATGGTTTTGTGCAATTTATGCAGCCATTTTCTGGCTTACAAATATAGGAAGTAAACAAGGCAATGGCAGAGACAGCTAATCCTCTGCATCATTCAGTCCATGGTATCTGTCTGAAAGGGTCAATGATTGACTCTGATTTAGGCTGTACCCAGTTCAGAGGAAATGAATAGATGCCAATCATGCTCCTGCAATTCTGTCAGCAGGACTGCACAGCGATGAATAGATGGTGCACAATGCCTTCTTACACCAGTCCAGTTATAATTATACGCTACATACAGTGGTGGAGGAAGTATTCCGATCCTTTACTTGGCTAAAAGTACTAATATCATACTGAAAATACTCCATTACAAGTGAAAGTCCTGCAGTGAAAATATTGAATGTTGAATTAAATCTAATCTGTAACAATTTTGTATAGGACTGCAACTAATGTTTTTCACAATTGAATGATCAATAATTTATTCTATATTATAGTCCCATTTAAACAGAGCTCAAAGTGACGCCTTCAAGTGTCTTGTTTTTGACTACAGTTTCAGACAAGAAAAGCAGGAAATCTTCACATCTGAGAAGCAGAAACCATTAAATGTTTCAATCGTTTCTGCATGTCAAATGACTTAAACGATTAATCAGTTGCTGACTAATTTTCTGCTAATTGATGAATCACCTAATTGATTAATCGACTGATCTTTTAAGCAAAGTTTGGTAAAACTTTCTATGAAGGTCATCGCTATAATGACTTATGCATATATTTATAACACGATATAATGCGTCCATAAGACATTAAAACAGCTGTTATAATCACTTACAAACATGCATTAGGTGCTATAGCAAAGTTCATAATGTATTATGAACTTTTGATTTAATATTTTATAACTAATAGTAATACCAGTTTGTATCAATGTGCGGCAAGAATCTCCGACCATGTTCCATTATAACCACCGACTCTGCCTCGTTATGAATACACTTTAGTCACCATTTACAATTAGTGATATAAAATGGAATAATAGCTTATAGTAATGTTTAATGTTATATAGCATGTCTTTATTTGCCTTAAGTAAAGTGTTAAAATATCTATCCCTGTATAATATATTACAGGTGGACATAATACCATATGAACTAGTTATAAGACCTTATAACACGTAATTGTTTGCTTTAAGTAAAGTGACACACATTTTGCACAGGAAAACAACTTTTATTTATGTATCTTCACTTTATGAACAATCTGTATGCATTTTGAACATTTTGCAGTTTAGCACAAAAACACAACTTTTATATCACTAATTCTAAATGGTGACTAAAGTGTATTTATAACAAGGCAGAGTCGGTTATAAAACATTAAATCAAAAGGTCATAATACATTATGAACTTTGCCATAGCGCCTAATGCATGTTTGTAAGTGATTATATTATAACAATTGTTATAATGTCTTATGGATGCATTATATCGTGTTATAAATTAGAAATAGAAAGTGTTACCCAAAGTTTTTTATAAACTATTGAATTACATTTTCTTTTACAATGCATCATGTTTTAAAAGTTCTCCATATGTTTTGTATGTAAAAACCTTAATTTTAAGTTTTATGAAATGTTAATACCCAAGTAAAGTACATATACTGCAATTTATATACTTAAATACAGTATTTGAGTAAATGTACATTACATGTCATTGTAGAATATGAAAACTGAGTGTGATTTGATGTAATATAATACAGGAATAATATATAAAATGAAGGTTTAAATGTACATTTTGAATCATTATTTTTATTTGGTGCTTGCTTTGGCTGCTTGGATAGTGCTTTTGCAAAACACAGGGCTTACACATATTGTTCAGTGATTCTTTTAGTTACACCAATATTAAGCTGCAACAGCATTCTGGTATTTATTTCATTATTCTGGACCTTAAAAAACTCAATATCATTTAATTCACTCCACTGGGTTTGTCTCCCTGAACATCTGAGTGCTGGTGTTTTGGGTCTTCCATGGCCTATCCTGATCGACATCCACCTCTGGAAGCAACATCCACATGGGTGGAGAAATACCACAAGCCTTGAGGATTAAGCTCATCTTCCACTACTTCTGAAAACCTGTCCACCCTGTGTCCTAAGCACAGATGGTGGACTGAGAATGTTTTCAGCACCTAGTGGGACAAACCCAAGCTACCTTCACGTCATGAGGAGCTGTATTATCTTTATGAGAGGATGAATCATCGCAAACAGCAGTCTGTCCAGGATATACCCCGCCTTTTGCCTGATGTCAACTGGGATTGGCTCCAGACCCCCACAAGTCATGATGATGAGATAGTCTCAACGTATCCTGGGTAAAAAATAAAATAAAATCACAGAAATAACAGGAATCCTGGCACATTTACCAAAAGGCACAGTATATCACATTTGGAAGTAAATTTCTTTACATCAGGTCTTTAAAGTCAATTTCTTTCTGTTAATCCAGACCTGCTTTAAAGATAAATTGAATAAAGTTGAAAATCACCTTGTTTATTTTGTGTCATAGCCACTTTCTCTTATCATGCAGCATATCTGCAGAGAGTGAGGAGCTGACTTTATACAGCCCTCATTAGAAGTCTCATCACTGTGTGTCTGCAATTGCTCCATCCCACTGTGATTTTCACTGAAAACCTTTGTGTTCCAAGTATTCCAATGTTTTGTATTCTGGTCCTGCCAAAGCACCTCATACATACATTATGCCCAGACAATTGCAGGCATACATATTTGGATGAATAAAATACAGGGCCTAAGGTTATTCAAAATGCTCAGCTTAGTCTGATAATTTCAAAAAATGACATGCATCATCAAGAAAGATTGACGAATGCACGTACATTACCCTGAAACAAAATTTCAAAAGAAAGTTAAAAGTGGCAGACAAGTTTTTCATATCATATAAACATTTAAGAGCTTCTAGAGAAATGTTTGTACTATTGTAAAATACTGTAACTTTAAATTCAAAATGATCAGATGTGTATAATATGTATCAAGTGCTTTTTTATTCATCAAAGCTTTATTCCTCCAGTAATAGAAGATCTGCATCACCTCATCATCATCATCATCAACGTGTAGGGCTATGCGACCAAGTTAGCAATAATATGCAACATCTGTTAAACTTTCAAAATAAAACTAGTAGTTAATGTTGTGAAACATTGGAATTTGGTTAGGTTTAGGCACCAAAACTACTTGGTTAGGGTTAGGGAAAGGTCATGGTTTGGCTTAAAATAGGGTTACTTGTGTAAATAATGTTACCCATGTAACTTACGTAACTCAAACAAAACATTCAATGTTGACTTTTTGTTTCACACACTGGCCTCCTAACTGAAAGACCAGTCTTTGGCCCATCCGTTCACCCTGTCCACCTTCTTACTCTGACTTTTCTGCTAAATGTGCTACATTAAAAAATGTCGCTACAAGGATTCCCCCCATTGTGTTATTCTATGACGCTGAGAGGCTCCCCAGTGCGTTATCAACTGACAACAAGGGGTCTTGACCATGCGTCCATATGTGATGTCTTGGGAGTGAGAACTGGTTGACCTTTTCATGTGTGTGCTCGTGAGCACGCTCAAACTAATGAGCGAACCAAAACAGAGGCTGACACACCAGAGACAGCACAGTATGATAGTAGTGGTGTGAGTAATGTTAGAGAAAAAGCATATAAAATAAAAACATTCTAAAAAAGCTACGTTTTTGAATTATTCTGGAAGATAGTCTTTTGCATTAATTTCATGTATCATTGTAGTTTACCTTGCTAAACCGTTACAGTTTACCATTATTTATTTCAGCATAGCTAAAATCAACATTTTGACATAATACTTGTACATAGAATAGTAATATGGATTGTGGTAGCTGGTGAAATAATGCATTGCAGGTAGCTGAATGGAATCACTGAATGGCTCAGTGTGTTTATCCAAGCCGATTAACTTTTGGTCCCAAAAAGGTGTTTTAGACCAGTTAAACACACAGGGTAACACTGCTGTTTGGAAGTTCCCTAAATAATTTCAATGACACGCTGCACCCCTTCTTCTCCCTTTATTATCATGTCCTGATTAAAACCACAATAAGACAGAGCTAATAATGAAATTGCTGCCATTCATGTCTTGTTTTTTAAAGCATTAAACATTCTTATGTTATTATGGGACTTGCTCTGTGTTGAGGAAATTACACACGTTTATATAAACAATCAGTGACTTAAATAATAATGCAGAGAATTTACTAAATATCTAAACATATATTTAAAAAATTGCTGCAATTATGCCTCATAATGGCATGGCGGAAAACAAAAACAAAGCTAAAAACAAATGAAATTTCTGCTTTCCGTTTTACAATGGTTAGTCTTAAACTGCAGGGTAAATCTGAAAGCAGGTAATTTGAACAAAAACAGATATTTAAGCTGTCAACACAAAATGAGATGACAAGGGACAGTCTCTTCAAGTCTGATACCTCTGTGAATGAAGGATCTAGATCTGGTATTGATACACCAATGATGCTGCATTTCAGTTTGTTTGTGATTTTTTGTCCTGGATTTTTTGTAATCCTAAAAAATGTGTGCCCTCTAGTGGTTGTAACAATTATGATAGTGAGCTAAGGAGGAAGTCAGGTGACACTGCAGTGACAAAGTCGGCATCTATGTTACCAATGGATGGTCACCAAAATATCAGACACTGTAACAGTCAGCACTGTTTTTTAAAAAAAAAAACTAACTGTAATCACATGGTCATTATTGTAGCCATGATGACGAAGCTCCCCTAAATATAACAAAGTATTTATTTTAAACTAAACCATGATATTTCCCTTAACCTAACCAAGTCGTTGTTCTGCATAAACCTAACCAAGCCTGCTATGCTATGCTATAGCATATTATAGTATTGTATGGTATGGTATAGTATGTTTTGTATGGTCTAAATATAAAATAGTAAAGTATAGTATAGTATGGTATCGTATAAGGATAGCATAGATTCAGAGGTTGATGAGGCAGGACTACCCTCTTTATCACAGATGCTTCTGCTAGTGCTTCAATGCTGGTCTAACATGTCAGTATAGCTTTAAGAAATCACTTTAAGTGTGTATTTTTCAAGTCTCGGCTTGTGTATTCAGCTTCAACTCACCTATCAAAGTGTGCTAAGCCAGCTGATGATCTAACCACAGGGTATGTAGACACTATGGAACTTTGTTTTCCTTAATTCTAAAACCTTGAAAATCCTCCACAACAGCCATGTGTTCCGGGCAAATGCAACACAAAAGGGGGGAATGAATGCGAAGGTAAAGGTTCCTCTTAGAATTACTGGGTTATGCATTCACCCTTTCTTTTACTTGTTCTTTGTGTTGCTCATGTCAGCAAGACCTTTTGACACAGTGGACTTCCAAGAGAATTTATTTAAGGAGGTTAGGCTCTAGTTGAAGGTAAAAGAAAAATCTGAAACCTTCCTTCCCTTTCTTTACACTGTCTCTGATGAATTATGTTCAAATAAAGCTGTTCTGCAGCAATTTAGGGTGGATGCCTTAGATACAGAGGGCGAAGATATTTTTTATTTTTTAACCAAAGCTGAGCCCCATAAAATATTTTTCATATGTGTGTGAGAGTGTGTGTGGTGAGCATTTGTGGTTATTGCAGGAGTTGAGTCCTTGATTTTTTTTCGGCCTCTCGCTGTCATAGGTTGGAGTTTGGAATGCAGAAGGAAGACTTATTTTTACGTTTATAATTTCTCTTAAGTGTCTTATTTTGGTGATTATTTAAGTTGTCCCAATAGCTGTTATGTCTAATTTAACTTTAGTGCTATCTGATATATTTGAATTTAAAACTGACTTAAATGTCTTATGTGAACTAGAGGAGCCTACTGGTTTATTCCCCCAAAAATAATTACTGTATTTAAGCTAGTGCAGAGTTGCACCTGAAGGACATGCAGCAAATACAAAATTTTCTCATACCCATTCACCCAGTTCATTTTTTAAAAGCTTTGGAGAGCAGCATATCCAATTCTCAAGGGTCACTGCCCATGCATTTCAGCACAACACAGGAATACCACAGCCTCTTTGCCCTCTGTTTGCCCTGCTGTGTTTGTGCAATTTCCCCCCCACGGTTGCTTCCATGTTTGTCACCCTTATCTTCTGTGGCCAGGCCACTGCTTGCAGGCCAACCTCTAGGGAAGACTGTGATTGACCTGAGCTTTGAACACACTTGAGTGACCTGTGAAGCTTGTCAGGACCCTGAACCTAGAGCCCACCTCTTGACTACACTCATTATTCATCAAGGTGCTGAAAATGAATTGGAGCATATCACCACACTTGTGCATATACAATGAGCTAAATGATCAAATGGAATGTGATGGGTGGATGTGAACCCAAGGAAATAAAACCCACTGAATTGAGTATGGGCTGCTTCACAGGGAGTAATACTAATCGTGAATCCCATTTAGAATACAATTGACAAAATTTATATTTTAAGGTGATTATTTTTAAGCTCTGCTAGTCTATCTGATGAATGGCGGGCAGAGGGGAATTGGGGGGTTCACATAACAAGACAAGGCACTGACCCCATTCCCAACCATTGCCCAAGCTGAATGGCGAACCACATATCAGACCCACAAGCATATATAAAGAAAGGTTTTTTACACCAGCCTTGGTTTTGACATTAGAATTCATTGGGATTCTGATTAGTATGCAAATGTTTAATACCAAAGCATTGGCGCTGCATGGAGATTAATAACAGCTTGGCAGTGTATTGGCTGGTGAATTAGTATTCCTCCACGTCTGGGCTCTGTCTAGCTCCTGACTGCTAGAGAGATGATCGGTCCGGCTCTGCAGACAGGGGCATCCCTGAAAATGTGACACCGCCATCTCCACATTAACTGTTAATGCCTAACAATGGCTCAGTCTGATGTCTGCATTGTATATTAATGCCAATGGCGCACTCAGCAGAATATGCAGATGTCAAAAAAATTATGGCACTATGTAAGTGCATTAGTGGCATGATGTTACATAACAACCCCACTGCATTAGGTTTGGCCTAGTCATAAGATCCCCTTTGGAATTTGTCTTCTGTAAAGTTTAATTTTGGAGGTAACGCTATACAGAGTACTATACTCCAACTCCAACAATGACCTCCTCCATTTGTCTGTGTTGAAAGCAGTCCTTTATGACATTTCCTTTCTGTGCAACACAATAAAAGTTTAAGAAAGAAAAAGCCCATTACTTTGCAATCGGGGAGAAACAGTAGGGAGCCTTACACGGTCCTTTCATAGGCTTTTCAGTCTTTTAAAATTTTAGTCCATATTAATTGTCCATTTACCAATAACCTTGTTTTATAATTCTTTTGAGAGCATCTCTTTTATTACTGCAGTGCTTGGAAGACTCATCTTTTCATGTTGTCTGAAGGTTTTGGGTTCTTCTGCAGAGGCAAATCTCAGTATTAGTAGCCTGTGTAATTAATAGTGCATAAAACATGGTCAATATGGTAAGCTGACCTGCAGGAAGAGAGGGGGACCAGTACCCAGAAAAGTTTGTTGGTTTGGTTTTGTTAGTGATATGCAAAAAAATACAAATCACCATGTCTAAAAACTGGACAATAAACCAACAAAACAAAACATCTCTTTATGAAACATTACAGATTCCATCAGCTGTTAGTTGATTAGTGTCAACATTTTTCTTGTTATAATTATATAATAACACAAAGTACAAGCTGTAAATTACAGTGAAATTATATTGTATGTATGAGGTATAAATAAATGCGTGATGGGTACCTAATGTACATACAAGTACAAGAGAAGAAGAGGTTAAAGACCAAAGGGGTAACAACTTTGTGTTTAAAAGGGACTAGTATTTATTTTAATTACTGGCTACTTATTTAATAATGCCAGGTTACAGTAATATTATTGATTATGTATTTATTAAGACAGGGACAATGGTGAAAATCGGATAACAGTGTAGATATTAAAATTTAATTATATTAAAATATCTTTTTAAATTATAGTTTTAATATATTTGTTTACATAATTGAATTGTTACTGGGAAACATAACAAATAAGGGTGTAACAATAGCTCACAAAATAATTTTATTAATTTACACCCCACTGTTTCTAAGCAAACTTTTCTTGTTATTATTTATTAAGAGCCAGGTTAAGGTGAGATGAAGAAGTTTTGGAGACTGATGAAGACTTAACATAGAATGGTTTATTGAGCCCAGTCGAAGAGATACAGTGTCAGCATACAACATGTGAACACATTGAGTGCCAACACCAAATCTGAAGGTTAACATCGTTTGGTAATTTTATGTTTCTGTCATCCCCCTAGTACCTGTAGGTTTTACCTCTTCATCTTTAACCGGCCTTAACCTAGAACAGCAAATCTATCTGATGTTTATTCTCCAATGCTACGTCATATTGGAATCTATTACTACCCATGAGTTGTACTCTTCTAATTCTTGTAAACATTCTTCTAAGACGCAACCTTGCCAGATTCACAGAGAACACAATATCTGCTAGCCTGATACCTGAGCTGCTGTCTCTACCTCATCAGTCTAACTGTCATCTCCCTAACAAGGACAGTTACGCAAGAGAAATAACTAAAGCTGGAAGGCCCGTGAACTCTTGTGGGGTCAGCTAATGACTCCAAGCTCGATCTGCCTTACCCTTGTTACATCAATTAAGCCCTCTAAAACTATTCTTTAACAGTAATTATATATAACTTTTTTGTATCATATCAATAAAAACATACAGTATAAAGATGTTGTCCTTTCTTCACCCCATTTTCACTGTAAGAACATAGGCTGAGCCCACTGGTACCATGTCTGCTCCCTGTAATTATTTAATATGTGCTGGGAAATTTAAAATGTACATACAGTATAATTAACTTCTAGGTTCCCCTAAACACAGATTTGTCACCCCCACATACCCTGTACTACCTGTCCCTTGTACCTATGGTACCCAGTAAGTATTTCATTGGTACTATGAATGTACAAAGTATTTAAACTGTAATTTATGGGCCATAATCTAAAGCTTTATCAAACTCATTTCATAAATATTGTATGTAGTGTGTTTAGTGAGCTCTGCTACACATTGTAGACAATGAGGTGTAAAATTGAGACTTCAGACTGGTCTCCTCCTTTGTGATACCATTCATTACTGGATTACAATATTAAACTGGTATACTAATAATGTAAAGTACAATATATACAATACTCCTCACTCAGGGCTGACAATGCGAAAGACTCTGTGGTTGTCTTTTAGGTGCTAATTTCCTCTGCTTTTTGTTTCCAGTTGTATCTGTCTGGTTTCTGAAATCGCTGTGCCTGTTCTTTAATTACCAAGTCAGTAAAATCTTCAGTCCTCGATTCTTCATTAAAAACCTAATTACACCCTTAACAAAAGGTTTTATGTTACTAACATGAGTGCATAAAATATAAAATAAGTCCCAGACAATTCAAATGAGAATGCTGGTCATGCTAGTCACATTTCTATTATGTGGTTGAATACCTCTCTCTCTTTCTTTTACTTGTTTTAAAATGTACTAAATTAAAATATAAATGGATATATGTTCAATGTACCTTATAGATTGTGATCCACGCCATACACTTTATACTGCAAAGTAAGGACAATACATTTTCTTATGACACTGAATGTGGATGTAAAGTGCCATTGATCAGATTTGTCCGTGTCTCTCATAATAATATGTAATTGACACCAACTTTGCAACGAGAAATAAGAAATAAATTTCAGATTAAATGTTTTTTTTCTGTTTTGTTCATTTTGCTTGGAAAAAAGTGTAGTGCAATATGTGTAGGTTTTTCATATACAAAACTCTCTGCTGACTGTCCCTCGACTATCTCAGCAGCAGCTTCTAACTGAACTTTGTCTCATGGGAGTGGAACCCTATTATATGACTTACCAACCGGATTCTCGAGGGAGGTTGTCTGGAGTATGTTTGTTGGACATGGCTACAATTCTTGCCATTATGATCACAGCTGAAAGGCTCAAAGTTCAGACAGAGAAGGACAGGGAGATCATGGCACTGTGGGACTGTGAGCACAGGTTTACGTATACTCTGACCAGTGGGAACACACTCTGGACAATCTTTAGAGAGTAGACGTAACAGCACCATAAGCCTGAATGTATTACTTCGATGCTAAAACACAGTTTGCTGCAAGAAACAGGTCTGAAGACTGCAGTGAGGTGGATGGGAAAATACAGATGCTATGCTGAGCTTTGCCTTGTAAGAACTGGAAGGTTTGCAGGACTGAAATAATACATAACATCACCAAAACATTGCATTGCTAATATTTGATCTTGATTTAGGCAAACCTTGATTTTGGCCCTTCCGAAACAGACTTAAAGCAAATGTTCACAATCAGTTTTGAACAAGCAGACACGTTACCTGAGGATACAATGTCTGAAGGTCTAACTGAATGTGTACCCACTTCCTTCTAGCTGAGCTCACTCATCAAGCAATATTTTGTAAACAAGCTTTACTCCTCAATTCCATGGTTCCTCTTTTACTTTATACCCCCCTGTTTGGGACAGGTGCTGTGCAAATTGCCTCCCTTAAATGATTAATGAGATGGAAGCTTTATCCATGTTGAGGCTAAGACTGAAGCCCATGTGATAGAAAATTTGGAGATTTAGATTCAGAATGGAGATGATGAAAAAAACAAGATTGCAAAGGAGAAAATTACTTTTTTTTTCATTCTTGAAACTAGCTTTGAGAATCATTAGATGTGCAAAAAGCAACCTCTGACTGATAAACCTCAGTTAATTGACCCAACTGGCTTCCAAATATGAACTAATACAACAGTGACTCTAGTGCAGCCTGCGCTCGATAAGGCACAGAGGCCTGTCATTGCATATATATATATATATATATATATAAAGCCAGAATTCAAACTTTTAAGATTATTAGAACTAATTAGAACATTATTTTGTTTTTATTACCTCCCTCTGTGTGTTGAGCAGGTGCGATCTAGAGTTTAGAAAGCCAGAAATTCAGTACTTCTTGATCACTGTTTTTAATCAAGTACTCCTTATGCAACACTGCGGTAAAATTCATTTGTGCCATAGCCTTGTCGAATTAACTTTTATATATGAAATATGAAAAGCTGTTGTTATTGGGCTTCAATTTAAATGCATTGTCTTCCAGTAAACAAACACTTATGCTGTCGTGATTTTCAATACATGTAAGGGGTAATTTCATGATAACGTTTTTTTATTTAGTGTTGTTGTACTCACTCCCACCTCCATCTTTGATGTGTTCTTAAATTACAAATTTAGAACATATTCAAGAATATTTTTAGTGCGTGCCGGGACATAAAACCACAACTGTTCTTTTTGTTTATTTTGTTTATTAGTTTTTATGGTTTTCAAGTCAAGTCAAGTCAAGTCAGATTTATTTAAAGTGTAAAATCACCAGCTGTAGTATACCAGCAGTACACACAGAAAACAGAGACACATTAAAAAATGCAGAATTGGATAAAAAAGCTGAGAACATATAACAAGATACACACATTAAAAACAATAAAATACACAATTATAAAACAACAGCCTTCTCACAAAATAAAGAAAAACCATCCCTAACTAAAAGCTTTACTACAAAGAAAAGTTTTTAGCCTACTCTTAAATATGGAAATGTTGGCTGCTTCCCGAACCCAAACAGGGCTCTGATTCCATAGCCTGATGGCTAAAGGCTCCCATTCTACATCTAGAGACCCTAGGCATTACAAGTAGCCCTGAATTTTGGGAGTGCAGCGTTCTAGTGGGGCAGTATGGTGTAAGAAGTTCTTTCAAATAAGATGGTGCCTGACCATTAAGGGCTTTGTATGTAAGAAGAAGTATTTTAAAATCAATTCTCGATTTTACCGGGAGCTAGTGCAAAGTTGCTAAAACAGCGTTGATATGATCAGGAGAGATCATATCAACCCTGGTTCTAGTCAGTGTGCGTGCGTGCAGCGTGCAGAGTTTTGTATTAGCTGGAGAGACTTAAGAGATTTTGAACGTGAAAATAAGCGGTCCTAGTAGTTTGCTTTATGTGTGAGTTAAAAGACATGTCTTGATGAAATGCCATCCAAAGCAACTATGTCTGTAGACAATGTGTCCCGGAGGTGTTTGTGTCCAAGTACTACAACCTCAGTTTTCCAGAGTTCAACATCAAGAAATTATAAGACATCCAGGTCTTCACATGCTTAATGCACGTTTGAAGCCTAGCTACCTGGTTGGTTTGATCTGGTCTGATAGAAAGGTATAACTGAGTATCATCAGAATACCAAAGGAAATTTATACTGTGATTCCTAATGATATTACCTAGCGGAAGCATATATACTGTAAGGTAAATAAAATAGGTCTAAGGACTGAACCTTGCGGAACTCCATGGGTAATTTTGCTGTGCAGAGAGGACTCATCGTTTACATGTACAAACTGGGTGCAATCTGATCAGTACAATTTAAACCAGCTTAAAGCAGTTCCTTTCATGGCATTTAAGTGTTCAAGTCTCTGTAATAAGATACGGCGATCAATTGTATCAAGTGCTGCACTTAGATCTAACAAGACCAATACAGAGACAAGTCCCTTATCTGATGCAGTTAAAAGATCATTAGAGATTTTACCAGTGCTGTCTCTTTACTATGATGCCTTCTGAAACCTGACTTTTTCGAATAAGTTGTTTCTATGCAAAAATTCACAGAGTTGATTTGGAGTTTTTTTTAAGGATCTTGGAAATGAAAGGAAGGTTAGATATTGGTCTGTAAATGTCTAAAACCCCTGGATCGAGAGCAGGCTTTTTAAGAAGTGGTTTAATAACCGCTTCCTTAAAAAAATGAGGTACATAGCCTGTTGTCAAGGAAAGGTTGATAATATTTAAGAAGTGCCAACTGAGGGCAAAACTTTTTTGAGCAGTTTGGTTTGGATGGGATCTGTGAGGCAGGTTGTTGGTTTGGACGAGGACACAACTGAAGTAAGCTGCTGAAAGTTGATGGTAGCAAAACAGTTCAAATATCCTTTGAGCTTTAAAGGTGCTTCTGAGGTGACTAAGGGCAGGTCGGCATCCATTGAAGGCAGGAGGTACTGAATTTTATCTCTAAAATTTTGTCATTAAAACAGGTAAATAGATAATTATAAACATAAAAAAATAGTAAAAAATAGTTAAATAAAAACATCACTACTGAGGTCCAGAGGGACACATTGTTTAGTAGAGCTGTAGCTTCCTGTCAATCTGGCAACAGTGGTGAAGAGGAACCTGGGATTGTTCTTATTTTCCTCTATTAATTCTGAGTAATAGGCTTCTCTGGCACTGCGGAGGGCCTTCCTATACATTTTCTGACTATCCTGCCACATTGAATGTGAATCTTCTATGTGTAAGATGCTATTTCCTCTCAAGTCTCCATGATGCTCTTTTTAACTAGCTTGTTTGACTGTTGCTACCATGGAGCTAGTCGTCTGTGTTTTATCAGTTTCTTTCTCAAAGGAGAAACAGTGTCAAGTGTCATTCAGAGCAGTCCTGTAGTGCTATCAACAAGATGATTGATTGTGAGGGATCGATTTGTGAGGGCTTGACGTTAGCATAGGAGTCTACAGGAGGTATTATGAAGCACAGAATTGAGTTACACACTGATGCGATTGATTCCTTAAACTTAACCACAGCACCATCAGATAGGGATCTACAATAGGAGAATTTGCTTGGTGGCTTGAAGTCCAACATTTGGAACTCGAAAGATAATAGATAGTAGTCAGATAGAATGGGATTTTGAGAAAACACCACCAATTTTTAAATTTCGATACCATATATTAATACTAGGTCCAAAGTATGGTTGAAAGAGTGTGTGGGTTTATGAATGCTTTGACAGAAGCCAACCGAATCAAGCAGTGAAATAAATGTAGTGCTGAGACTTGTCCTTGTTTCTTGATGTCCACATGAATATTAAAATCACCAACAATCATTACTTTATCTGTTTTAAGGACTAGGTCTGATAAAAATTCTGCAAATTCAGATAAAAACTGGGAGTAAGGACCGGGAGCACAATACACTACAACAAATAAAATCTGCTGCATAGTTTTCCAGGTCGGGTTAGATAGAAAAAGGCTTTCAAAAGAGTCATAACTTAGTTTGGGTTTTGACCTGACTAAAAGGCCTGAATGAAAAATAGCTGATTCATAGATTCATTTAGGCTTATACAATCATCATGTCCCAGCAAGGTTTCAGTCAAACAGAACAAATCTACATTATGATCTAAAAATAGTTCATTAACTAGTACAGCTTTTGATGAGAGGGATCTGACATTTAATAGCACTTCATTTTGATATTATTATTATGGTCTTTTGGAGAAGTCGTATTAGTCTTTATTAAGTTGTTTGGCACAGCAGTTCCTCTGTTCACTTTTGATTTAGGTGGCCGAGGAACAGACACCGTTACTATGGGAGTATGAGAGTGGTGCATGTTTATACTTGTCAAAGTCAAAGATAAGAGAGACCGGCAGGGGGAGCTAACGGTGGAAACAGCGCGTGTTTGTGCAGCTGTGGACACAGAGTGAGTGGCAGCTTCTGTGGAAGGGGTGTGTGGCCTAGATAACATACGTGGTTAAGATACATATGAGAAATGCTAACAAAACCAACAAACAGTCATGACCTATTTTGCCAGGACTGTGTTAGTTTGTTATAACCATGACTACATCCGTAACCAAGTGGTTATTAATGTCACCATTGTGATTCCCCTAACCTTGACGAAGAAGTGATATTAACTAACCAAATTGATTTTCTGACAAAACTTAAAATTTGATGGATTCAGGTCCCAGTTTGGGTTGGGGAGGCAGACACCATCTCCACATTTGAGTAAGCTTAAAACTTTCCTCTTTGTTGTTATAGTGTATAGGGGCTGGAGCAGGTGAGCCCTGAACCATCCCTTAGTTATGCTGCTGTAGGCTTAGACTGCCGAAGACTTCCCATGATGCACTGAGCTCCTCTCTCTTTCTTTTTCTTCTGCATCTTTATGCATTCATCTCTCTTCTCTCTCCTTCTGTTGTTTTCTGCAGGTATTTCTGCCTCTGGAGCTGTAGAGTCTGGATCCGGGGTTGCAACAATTTTGCAACAATTGTTATTAGGTCTCTTATTATCATCATTACTATCATTATTCTTACTATCATTCATAATAATTTATATTTATATTATTACCACTACCATTATAGTAAAAAAGTGCAATGAGATAACTTCTGTTAGGAATTGGCACTGTATATTAATTTAATTTAATTGATGGAGAACTTGGTATCTCTTCATGCTGTCTGTTTGTTTGTTTTTAAATTACTGTCCGGTAAAGCATTCAGGAGGTAGCATGATGTAACGTTGTTCATTTCAGACTGGTACAACAAATAACAACAAAAACCCCAAACACCAACAACATTAAGAGCAGAATTTCAAATGTCTATGTACTGTGAATCCAAGGGTATATCACATTTGTATTCTTTCATTATATTTCAAATGTTAAGGTGATGTCTCCTATCCAGTAGCTGTCACCCCCTGCTGTCCTCAACACCTCAATTTCAGCAGTAACAAGAGGGCATACTCTGACCATTACCCTTTTTATGTGTGTGCCTGTGCTTAAATGTGACGGCTTTGAAAATGCTGCCATTCTTCATTGGCAGGGGATTTATCTCAGACACAGTCTGCTCTGGTCACATCAGTGTTCTCCCCAGCACAGCTGTGAATCAGCTTCAGTTATTTCCTCAAATTATTGATATATTGACATTGTTATGTGGCTATTTTTTTTTTCCAGGAAACCCCATATTTTGCCTCATAATGTAAAACTCAACAGTACCCACTCTCTTGTATAAGAGGGAGCACTGTACTACTGAAAAATAATGACCAGATTTAGAGTTTTTCCAGATCTATATACAAACTTAATAAGGTTTTGGAATTGTGTATATAAAGTGTAAGAATCCAGGTTAGAATTTTATCCTATGCTATGAAGGCATTTATATTTCCTTATTGATTTGCTCTAATAGTTCTAAAGTTATTTGCAGGTTTAAGGCTGACAGAATACAGCTTCTTTGGTGCAGTGAAAGCATTTTCCCCCGGAAAAGGACAAAACTCTTCATAAAGTCATAAAGACCATCGAGGTCCTTAGGGAAATACTGTCCTGATCATAAGCTGTCAAAAACACGAATTGAAGCAGTTTTTAAAGGAAATACCCCTCAAAAATGAGTTGTCAAACCTGGTACATCATCTCCATCATGCTCAAGGCCCCAAACAGCCTACTTACAATGAGGCTCCATGGACCAGTGACCCTCACTTATATTAGGAATGTCATTCTCCAGACATACTCTCTGTCTCTGAGATGGGCCTAGGCTGTAAGATGTCTTGTTTCTTTTGACAAAATCCCTCATATAGAAGGATCAAATACACCTTAGTTATTAACCTTAAGTGAAAAGACTCTTGTGAAGGATCTTTGACAGACAACTTTTCATTAAGGGATGTCATGCAGTCTATTAGAAATGTTGGCTCTTAGGTAAGCACTGTGTTTTCTTTGCCTATTAATTTCCTTTCCATGCAGATGCTATTTAGCACATGCTGTGTGGTCTGAAGGATCTGTGCTGGGTAACAGTCACATTAAGACAAATACAACTCAGCAGAGCAGGAAAACCGCTGTGCACCATATCCCAACTCTTTGAACTCATGTAATCACTTTCAAATAGCATTTTGAATTACCGGGAGTACTGAAACCACACTCTCATCATCATCATCATCATTATCATCATCGGTGGTTGACACAATCATCATAGTAGCCATTATCATCATCATTGTCAATAACATTAGTATTATTTAAATATTATATCAAAATAAAACAATATTCATGATCATTGTTAGACTGGAATCAATATGGAATCACTTTCACAACCATCACCTGATACCGACGGACTTATCAGCAATTTTTAGAACCTAAACAACGCTTAGATAGCTTCTTAAAGGAGCTCAGAAATAGACAATGCTCAAGGCTTAGAAGAAGTGTTACTGCTGAAATCAGACATGGATGTGTTTCACTGCATGCAAATGTCTTCCACGCCACCGGTAATTATGGCAGTGTGTGTTTGTGTATGTGCGTGTCAGGGTGTTGAGGTTGGAATGAGGTTTTTCTTTTTTTCTCTTTTTGGGCTAGTGATCACAAGATAATGAGCGGGTGGCTACATCAGCTCAGAGTTTCTGCTCCTGCCAGGAGCCTGAGGATGCTGTGGTGACTCACTATTGAACAATAGGTGATACATGATTTAGAGACATGGGCTGCCTCAGACAAACAAAGAGAGCAATCAACTTTGAGTCGCAGGTTACTGTTATGTGGTGATGAAACTACATGAAGTCCTATCACACGTTTTCTCTTTGTTTTCTTCATTTCAAAACCATGGGAAACTCCATGAAGTGTAATTGCAAATTGAAAGCATCACATCACATTCCATTTTATTTGAATTAAAAAGGTAACTATTTTTGTATTCTAAGACCATCTAAAAGAGGAAACAGGATGTTGCTTGTTGCCTCATATCCCTGAATGAAAGTAATGTGTCTCAGGGGATTTACAGGTTTGTTAATCACAACTGTGCATTTTCTTCTTGTATTTTATATTTCACTCTACAGGCATTATTCACTGCCCAACTCGCATTTGTGATGACCATGAAATGTGCAATTTATGTAAACATTGACAACTTTACATGCTTCTCATGTTAATGTTTAGGACAATGGAGGCATTCACCACATGAACATGCGCTGTGCCCTCAGTGCATGCATTTACACAAAAAAGTCAAAGAGTGTTTTATTGAGCTATGATAGTGAGGCATACTGTGCATAATGGTGGATGATAACAATCTCTCCAATCAGTGAATTGTGTGTGAAAGCACTATTACTGCCTTAGTGTTTCTTTTGTAAAAAATGGTCTTTCACAGGCTATTGTCACTGAAGCGTATGAGACTTATGTTGAAGGTGATAAATTCAATCAATGAGGCATTCCAGCTGGTTGCCAGTAGAGGCGGGCTAGATTGCTTTCACAAACACACAAAAGAAATCTGTCCAATCTTGAAAAATATAATTATGATTTACCAGACTTACCCTCCAAAAAACTGGTTGCCATTTATGTTGGAGGGAAAAAAAGAGAGAAGAGAAGGCAGAAATGTCAACAAAGCAGCTCCATTTATCACATCATGCGTAATTTAAACTGCACTGACATTTCCTCAGCAGCCTTTAAGATCCACAGAGCCACCAGTCATCTGATTCAGCTGTTTGTTCTACTCATTTCGAGGCAGGGTCCGAGATGTCTGGGAACATCAAAGAGGTGTTTGGATTAAAGTCTGGTGATCAGAACTAAGGACTGCATACAAACCACAGCAGGCAGTGATGAAATCACACAGAATTGTCACTGACGAGAAGAGGCTTTGAAAAACTAGCACACAGATTGAGCGGAGGAGAGTGAGTGTGACTGTGTTTCTAAAATTACATATGGGCTGAACATATGAAAAAGTCATTCTTCTCTGTACTTTTCTCAGATAAATACAAATACATACAAAAAATACATAGCTCAGAGTGAATTTCTTAGGTTTTCAAAATTCTACACAGCCCCCCTAAAATTATAAATTTCGACCAGTGACTGGATTTATTCGGGCCTGTGCCTGCCTAAAAATTATAGTACTCTGTGAGTGTAACAATGTTAGTGCACTGAGATGGATATAGGGGAAGTGCTGAGAAGGCAAGATCAAAGATGAATCCTTCCCAAAGCCCAGGAGTCCTGGCACCTGAAGATCTCTAGTGTGTAAAATCCAGCAAGTCCAGCAACTTTGTGAGCAGCTTTCCCTCTGTAATACATTACTCAGTCCGCACTGAGCTATCTGTGGTGTTGTGCAACATTCAGCCACAGGGAAGGGATCTGCAGTGATGTGATCCAAAAGCTGCGATCCCAACGTCAGTGTCATTCATTTGGATTTACTTAGAAGAGTGAGCAGTGTGAAAACCTTTGATACTATTATAGCTGAACTTAAAATTATTGAATAGCAATCTGCTGTTGATATGTCATTGTATATGCTGTGGTTAATAGTTGCTCTCCTAGCTTGTTGCTGCCAGTCCCCTCAATGCGATAGTTTTATTTGAAACTATTGGTATTATAGTCATATAGTTTGGCTTGATCGGGTATTTCTGGTACCTCTGGTGAAAGAGCTTTTTATTGCTTTTTATAAAAGGAATATAAATCAAATATAGGTCCATCCAATCATTTCTGCCTCTACCATCAGCAAACCTCAGCTCAGCACACTTGATCATTTTTCTCCCACCACTTTACATAAGCCACTTGATACAATGTTATATACGAGAATCTCCTTTTCACTGGATTTCATTCCACCATAATTCGGTACTGAATTTGGTTGCTTCTCAGTCACTTTTATGAATTTCTCGCTAACTGTTGCATGAGTCACTGATTATTTTAAATTTGCAAGTGTGCTGCCTTTTCTTTCAAGAAGTCCTGGCTTTCTGATTTGCTGTTATTTCTAAAATTCTGCAGAAAGTCCTTGCAGTTTTGGGTAATGTTTGTGTATGAAAACTTTTTGTCGGGTCTCTCTCAGGGTCAAAGACCCCCTAACTAATGACTTGCTCTTGAA
Organism: Micropterus dolomieu; assembly: GCF_021292245.1. NCBI lineage: Eukaryota > Metazoa > Chordata > Actinopteri > Centrarchiformes > Centrarchidae > Micropterus > Micropterus dolomieu. Next base: position 10,549,585 of record NC_060156.1, on the reverse strand, counting down.
AGTGGATGCAGGTATTTGCGCTGTCTCAGTTTGGCTTTATTTAAGTGCAGCTACTGCCACAATGGCCCCTGCAGACTTACTGATGCTTAGACACTTGGTCAGATTCTCTGGGTTCATCCTCAACTTGTTCTCCTTCTTCATGGAAATGGACAGTGTTTTTGTTCCCGTAAACAAATATGTTGCTCCATTAACCAATATAAAGTTTGGATTGCCTCAGATGTCAATTCTAGGTGTTTTTCTATTACATTATTTATGTTTTTTTATGATATAATATAATACATTACATGCTACATCCATTACAGGGCTGTCTGATGTATAAATTGTAAATGGTCTGTACTTTGATAGCGCCTTTCTAGTCTTCGGACCACTCAAAGCGCTTTTACACTACATCACATTCACCCATTCTCACACATTCATACACTGATGGCAGAGGCTAAGGTGCCAACTGCTCATCAGGATGGAAATACCCATTCACACACTGATAGAACAGCCATCGGGAGCAATTTGGGGTTCAGTATCTTGCCCAAGGATACTTCGACACGCAGACTATAATTAGCCTTCAACATTCACACCAAATCTAGGATTTTCTCTTGCAACATTAAACCTGTAGCTAAAAATATTGGCATTGCAATTTCAATCATGTAACTGTAGTTTAGTTCAGTTTTTTCTATCACCTTGGAAACACTGCACAGAATTGACCTGTGCATGCCTTCATTTTATCTTGATAACGGCAGTGGTAATTTTACCTGCCTTACTCAAAAACCCTGCCACTAGAACTCAAAGATGGGATGTAATGACAGGGATTTAATTTAATGTTAGGTTTTATTTTTCATGTTCAAATACAAAATGGTCTTTCATATGCACAATTCAATATCTGACACTTCACACAGAGCTTAATCAAGTGTAAACTTACAAGACCGTCTCGCCATCCTGTGGTAGCACTACTTAATTAATAGAATAGTACTCTACTTTGCCATTACGGTTCATTCTAGTTATGCTATTCTAGGAGTAGTATGTAGTTGCAGTACCGGAGGCTGAAGTTTCAGGACTGCAATCGTAGGACTGGTGCAAAGTGCATTTGTAGGACCCTTGTTTACCTTGACACTGCCAGCTAGTTAGCAAGCTAGCTAGCTAACTATCTTTTTCTTGACAGTCCCCCGAAGCCCATTACCCTTACCCTAACCATCACAGGGTGTGTGCCTAAACCTAAGTTATTGATTATATGCATGTCGACCGCTTAACCCTGTCCTGGCCTCCATTGTGTTGCTGTGCACACTAATTCACTATATGGCGCTATCGCAAAAGAACTAGGGTCTTGGAACCGTGGTCCCAGGATTGCAGGGATCCTGAAACTGCAGTCTCCGGTACTGCAGCTATGTAATATTGATTCTAAGAGCATTCCCCTTTGCATAACCTTTGAAATACATATTGGCATATTATTATATTATGATTCTCTTCAAAATAGATGGACTGATGCTCAGTGAGCCTCTGGGGGCATTGTAAGTGGAGTGCTACATGTAGCACCTTTAAAATTCTAAACCACAGACACATTCGCCATACAGCTGACTCCAGTTGCTTCTCAGTGAAGTAGATGTGTTTTGCTCTTGCTTACTGTAAGACATAGAAGTGTGAGTGCACTCACTACTGCTGAATGCATCTGTCATTGCTCAGACTGTGCTGAACCCGCTCCTCTCAGAAATGGAGCCCCATTAGAATATACTATTTCATAGCATGCTGGCTTTGGTGTGACTGTCACCTTCCTAACCCTGTGGCATTTGCTGTATAGGACACAAGAGAGAATCAACATTATTAGTGATGCACCGAACATGATGAGAAAATCTGTTTATGTATTTCTTTCTCTGAGAGAGAGGGCCTTTGCTCTGTGCAGGGTAATTTAGCAATCCGCTTTAAGTAATTAGGGACTTTTATCATTTGGTGGTGATTATGCCTACTTTGTTTTTTTCAGTTTCTATGTTTTCTCCTGACTAATATCTGTCATGTAACATTAGGTAGCTATTGATATTTTAATGTAATAAATAAAACTACTGACAGGACAATACATCATATAAATACAGCAGATAGCGTTGTAAATCTTCCACTCTGTTTGTGTATATGTGGGTTAGGAGTTTGTAGACTGCAGTTGCTGAGTTTGTAGAGTTATTTGGCAACGGCAAAGTATTAACACACACAGAGCCCTACACAGTGACCAAAAACCCTGGTTTAGTGTAACAGCTGCTCTAAGCTAACCATGATTGAGTAAACAAATGCATAAATTCAGTTACTGTCTGGATCCATGTTGTGCATTCACTGCATATAAAAATAGCACACCTGCTCACAGGGCTATGCACAGACACTTGTGGATGCATCATGCTGAATTACACAAGTGTAATCTGTCATTGACTATCCTTCAAATGTTTTAACAACCTAGTGCACAGCTTTGCTTGGGAAAGCTCAGTCACTTTGTGTTACATTTGTGCTTGAGGCTTAAAAATAGAGCACTGTTCAGTTTGTTTGTGTTGTTGATGATGAAGCTCCCCAATCAGAGCCCAGTGAAACAAAACAGTCAACCCATTTTTATTAATTGGATAGAACCATTTTGTGTTCATGCTCAGCTTCTTTGGCATGTGGTCTGGCCTTCGTTTCCCCAGGTGTATGCATGCAGCAAAACAGCTGCATATAACATTGAGCTTGCATGGTCATCGTGGCCCTCCCTGCTCCCAATTACAAAACGAGAGAGTGGGTAGCTTCTCTCAGAGTTGGTGTGTGTCTAAATGTGAGTGGGGGTGTGGACTTTGAACTACTGCATATGGAATGACAACTCGAGCCCACTTTCTCTCTCTCTCCCTGCGTCATCTCCCACTCTGCTTCAGTCTGATGACAGCTTCATTTGTTGTGCAGAAGCTCGGCACATCATCAGGGCTTAACCGAGAGTCCTCAGATATTTTTTAAAGAGGCTGATACATTAAAGCCAAACTGAAAAAATGTAGGCATGCTGAAAATTTCCCAAGTGTCTTTTAGCCTAATTGCAGATAGAAGCTAGTGACATAGACTGTTTATACCTGGAATCCCAAATCATTCCTGAGCTCTTAAAGCAAGAGAGTATGCATCTCAGCTGGCTCAGGTAACTGTGACTTAAAGTCCCCTCCCCTGGGCTCTGTGAATGTTGGCTTCTTATCTTGGGAGAGCTCCTGTTTCTAAAATTAAATGTTAAGTAATCTGTAGCATTTAAGTACAGTTTAAGAATGTACATGTCCTTTTTTTGTTTGCACAGGCATGGAAAATGAGTCCAATGATCCGGCACTGAGGCTTGAAAAGTAGCAAATTTGCCTAATTAGACTAGCTGCCCTAAGTGTGCTCAGCAGGAGTGCTGGGTTTGAAACTTGCTCATGTGTTGGCCTGCAGGGATTCTCATGGGTAGTAGGAACACAAAGTGTCAAACAGCACTGTGGCTTACACCCTCAAAACATAACTGTGTTTTTAATGTTCAGTTTTGGTGTGCTGCAAACCTAAAGTCTGCATGCTTGTTGTTTGCATGCTATGCATGTTCAGCAATGCTTAGTAACATCACAAAAGTAAATGAGCCACATGATATGGCTATGGATGCCAGTTTCCTTCTTAACATGAGTGGAACACAATAGAGAAATATTTTATAAAAAGTCGTTTATATGTAATATCCATGATAACGGTGAGACTTCAAGCAATTAGCAATTTGCTTTCTCCAGCTTGGCATGCTAAACAGTTTTCTGTTTAATAATACAGTACATGAATAACATAAGCTTTATTATAGAGCCCTGTGGTCATTCATAATTCACACTGTAATGCTAATAAGGTTTTGTGCATTCAGCTCCAAGAGGAAGAAACTAAATTCTGGTACTAAAGTCAAGAGTGTGATGCTCTCAGTTGGACTCAGTTATGATCACTTGTATCAAACAAACAAAGCTGTGTTGATGTAGCATAGTCACATGTCTGATAAAGGTCAATACAAACTAAAAAAACTGTGTAATTTCTGCACAAAGTAATTCACATGCATATTTCATACAGTTGCAATAAATAACTGTACCCTTTGTCAATGACAGTGTTGATAATGTGAGGAGTGAACTGACAGAGACGAGCAGCGTTTGACTTTTAGCGTAAATGTTTCTCAGAATATGTATTTCTTCCTCACACCTGCTATAAGTTGAGATGAGAAGTACATTTAAACTAACATTTAAAGCATCTGAAACCTAAATATGCTAAAGGAACAATGAAACTATAAAGAAACCGTGATTTGCCTTAGATGATACTGCTTTATGCAGAGAACTGTAACAGGCAGTAGGTCAGGAGCTTGTTTAAAAATGGGCTATTCATGATGACTACTATACTACTGTTTATTTGAACAGGTGTCATTTACACTGGAGATGCTGGGGACATGTCCCCACCAAATTTTGAAATGGCTGATTTTGTCATCATCTTTTGAAAGCATTTATTAAAAACGTTCTGAAAAATAGCTTGCACCAAGAACTTTTAACTAACAAATGAAAATGCTTTGAGAAAAGTTTATTTGCACAATAAGAAAACATGCAATGCAATATAGTATTCCCTCATATAAAAAAAAACATTTCAACCGTAAATTGGAGAAGAAAAAGTCTCCAGAATGCAGGAAATTACGAATTTAATGCTTAGGGGAGGTGGCAGGGGGGACACCCATACCCACACCCACACCCACACCCACACCCTCACCCAAACCCCCCGCACATATATTTCAGCATCAAATATTTAATCTAAACAGAGCTCATGCATTGTCACGTCTCATTACCCAAATCTATCATCACGCCCCAAATCTGAGCCCTTATGTCCCCATCACTTTTCAACACAAAATTACACCTTTGTATTTGAAAGTCATACTTGAATCGTCATAGTCAAGTGCATCATTTCTGATCTTGAACAACATTTGTATGGGGGTTTGTTTTGTGTACACTTGAATACATAAACTTTGGTTATCATAATGGCTTTCTTTTGATTCTCTCCTAATGCAGCTAATATGTGTAAATGTGAGTAATTGTATGTATTCATAGCTTGATTTGGTCAAAATGAGCCCTTAATGAATAGGCCACTGCGTTATACAAAATGGCAGATGTTAAAGAGCATTGTTAAAACTGCACTTAGATTTAAAACTCCATAATGTAGTCTGATTCCACCTGCAAATCCCTGGCAGCTGTTTTCATCTCAAGCAGGCAGTTGGCAGCGCTTACGTGATTCTGATCAGCAGTGGTTGTTTTGCTTGGAGCAGCCGGGACAGAATTGAGAATTTGCACATCCTTAACTCAGAGCAGATGGAATCTAAATGGATGTGCCATGGACTGTACAAGGTCACACTGCAAGACTCAATTGTAATGTTTGGCTTATTCAATTAGCTGACTCCTCTGAGTCTCACAACAGCCAGGTGGGACCCAGTCTACTACAGCAAACCACACTGCATGCAGTTACTATAGTAAAATTGCCAACATGTTGTGATTAAATTAAAAGGAATACATTTTCAATTCATTATTTAGGATAGTGCCTCCACAACTATGATAACTATTGGTGATTGCAATAGCCAGGTAAATACTGTAATGTGATATTCTCTAATTCTAACGCAAATTAGTGTTATTCATGCTGAGGATAATTGATAATTCAAGGATAAAGCATGCATTTTTGCCAATAATATGCAATCAGTGTCCTCTTATTTAGATGTAAAGCTTGACTTAGATTGATGATAGATTACTGCAGTAGTCCTGCCTGAAATACACACATGAAATGTGTCACTTTAATTATTAAGATTGATAAGATAGTATTGGTTTAGTGCATTATAGCCTCCCATCTCATTTCATCAAGGCCAATTAACTATAAACCTAGAGGATTGTGAAAGACAAGAAACAGTGATATGACTGCTGAAAAGACTTGTCTTTTATTTTCAGTGCAGTATCACAAAAAGCAACAGAGCATGACAAGCTTTTCTCGTGAGTTTACAGCCTATCAGGAGGTCTGATCACACCAAGAATTTATTACTGGACAGAAGGTGCCGTAGATAAGAAAAACACATACCAAATGTTTTGAAAGCCTGTATAACAGCGCATTTCAAATGTCCTACAGTATATAGCTGTTAAGATGTAAACATAAGGAAATCACAAATTACAGAACACACAATAAAAATGCAAGAAATAATGCACTGTTCTTATTTTTATGAAATATTTACTAATAAAACTGGTGTGAGTACTTCCAGGATTTTTCTTCATCTGTTTGGTTAGACTGAATTTGTCATGGATTCATGGTCATAATCAGTTGTATATGCTTTGTCCTGCGAGTTCTGCAAAAAATATTCTTTTCATCTCTAAAAAAATTAAAAGAAATGTATAGCCCGGTTTTTACAGTGTGGTACCTTGTTTTGCTTTCAGAGCTCATAAATATCAAAGTGCATTTCATTGCTGCTCTTTTCATCTGACCTGATTCCGAGCTTAATAATAAAACAGTGCTGTCTTGCTTCTCCAAACATTTCCTACCCATAAATCTAATTAGAACAAACATCCACCATCGCTAAATTTATGCACCAACCCTGGAGCTAGCTCCTGCATGGTAAATGCAAAGAAATATCCGAGCTGCTAATGGGGAAGGTTAGAGAGCTGAGGTCAGCAGCTTTAGTTCAACTCTACCCTGTGCTCGAAAATGTTCACTAGAAACTGGACTGGAGCCTTTAGGGACTGTCACAGAGTGAATAGAGAGGCGGTCGCTAAGGGATTGCCCTCATTGCTGAGTGAAGAATGAGTGCCTCTGGGATACTTCTCCTTTGTATGAGTTATGCAAAAGTTAAAAATGAGGGTATGACTCTCAGCATTAAATAGTGGTGGATCCTTTCAATGTAGCATCCTACTGTGTAGAATGTCAAGTCATTTATATCAGAGATAACTTTAAAGACCCATGATGTAGACACTGTGTTCATATCCATCCAATTCTAAACATTACTGGGCATGTGAAACAGATGCTAGTGTAGAAAATGAAAGCTCATGTAACACTTACAAGTTGGTGAATGGCTCACCAATGGATAATTTAAAGCACACGTACTGAGACAATAATAACAATATTACATTGCATTTAATAAAATCATTTAGCTGACACTTTTTATCTAAAGTGACTTACAGTTCCTATATATGTCATAGGTCGCACTTCTCTGGAGCAACTAGGGGTTAAGTGTCTTGCTCAGGGACACATTGGTGGATGTGTCGCAGAGCAACTTGAACCCGGGTCCATCAAATATATATAAAAGCGCACAGATCTGACCTAATTACATGAAACTCATTACACTTGAAATATTTCATCTCTACTTGTGTAGTAATAATGTGTCCAGCTTCAAGCAGGTCATAACAGTATCGTCAAAAATCCATTTTATTGAAATTTTCACGGATGTTTGATTTTATTCTCTTTTCTGTTGACAACTTTCTCTTGACTCAGTGTACTGTAAAATCACTTTCCATCTATTCATCATCAGAAGGTCTAAATGACTTTGACATGAATACATAAACAAGGGCAGAATCTCTGAATGCCCCCTGGACATCAATCCGTACATGCTGGCCGTGAGGAGAAGCTCAGCTAACAGCCTGACTGGGATTCATAGACACGTGGCAATCGTTATACCATAGAGAGTGCTGCACTCAGTTAGAATCATGTCATAATATCAGTACACATTACCTGTTTTACTTACATTATCAGATGGGGGAAAGAATCAAGACACTTTAGTTGCAGTCTCCAAGGGCCTAAACATGGCCACAAATCAAAAGAACACAAATCTCTAATCCAATTGTGCCCTCAATCAGAATAAAGGGGAAAAATGGATGAAACTTTTGGTGTGGCTGCTGAGGTAAGGACCCCTTAAAATGTGCTTAATCAAATAATGTATAATAATAATAATGCATATGCCTTTTTGCACAATCAATCATCAAAAACACAGTAACACATTTATAAGGGGAATGTGCCGGGAGAATGTGTGCACTGCCACAGATGGTACGATGTCATTGATCAGTGGATGTGGTACCAGAATTAAGTAATTTATAATTACATTATTGAATTGTAGCTCGCATTTGCATGTTCACACTGCGCCAGCTTTTCTCCACTGTGCTTGTTACATCACACTCATGGAAAGTATTCATGGAACAAGACTTAGTTGAGGATTTAAGCAATTATATTTGCCAATTCTGAATCTGATTTTTTGTTCCCACATTTTTTTTTTTTCAATCTGGACCCCAGAAACCACTGCTTTACTGTGTGCTGCTATACAGGCCCCCTTTGCATCTATCAATTTGATTAAAGACATATTTAAATTAGGAGTATGCACCACGTAAGCACAATACCAGCTGGAAAAGGCAATGCAGTGTGTTATTTGAGTTGTGGGCTGAAATGGTAAGCTTCAGCTGTGGTTCTGAATATTAGTAGCTTTGATTTTTTCAGATGAAAGAAAATTGATTGGTTTCCAAGCATTGGTTTGGCTATTTTTGCTTATGACAACCGCTCTTTGCTTGTGGGAATGATATCGTTTCAACAATGATATTTTCCGTATTATCTTATACTGGCCATGACTTGTACAAATTTATAAGTTTCATTGATTTGTACCTACCATGTCCTGCAGTTGCATGCTCATTCTTTCTGTGGAGTGTGACCAGCATTTTTATATTGCCTCTAGGTTGCACTTCACAGCATATCACCATATGCCCAAGGATGGATAATATAAATTTCACAAAAAGTTACTAATAAAAGTAAAAAATGCAACACTTAAGTGCTGTCTTACGTATTTTCATTACTACCTCATTGGCTCAATTGCAAGATCAAGTAGGATGTGGATGTACATCCTACTTGATGTAGGATGCATGTGTAACAGACATCAGTACCTACATTGAAAGTGTGGTGCCCATTGTGTTGATCTGTGCATACCCGAATCTAAAACCCTGGATAAACTCGCAGGACAAACCTGCATGCTCATTCCATCGCCTTTATATCAGGCAATGAAGGGGACTACAGGATTGCAAAATACAGATTCCAGAAGAGTATCAAACAGGCCAAGAGAAAGTACAGGCTGACGTTGGAACGTTTCTACTCTGCAGGTAATGCTAGGCAAATGTGGCAGGGCCTGAGACTTATTAAGGAATGCAGCAACCCTAACACACAAATACACAGACAATAACACCTCCTAGTCGGATGAACTGAACCACTTCTATGGTCGCTTTGAGCTACCCCATTAGCCACAGAATTCCTCTGAATATACACATGGAACACACAACCTACCGCTTATTGTGTTATCCGCTGACGTATGCAGAACCCTAAGGAAAATCAACCCCCACAACGCCACAGGCCCAGACAGCATCCCGGGACAGGCCCTCAGGGTATGTGCTGTAGAACTCACTGATGTCTTTGCCACCATTTTTAACCTGTCCCTTGCATAATTCACAGTCCCATCCTTCTTTAAAACATCCACCATCGTCCCAATCCCCAAGAAAAATTGTGTAAATCTGCTTAAAGGAGACCTATTAAACTGCTTTTCCAGACCCAACCTATATTGTAGTTCTGTGACTCCTGTATGGCAGCTTTGCATGATTCAAAGTTCAAAAAAATATTTTATTTTCTTATACTGACTCTTCATGTAGGCCTTCATTTCAGCCTCTGTGTGAAACAAGCTGCAAATGCTCCTGTCTTTTTAGGACCCCCCACTCAAAGCCCACTGTCTTCTGATTGGCCAAGACCTGAAGCATGTTACCAGGCTATTGTTGTTGCTGGGGTGAACAGGCAGACTAAGCCCTTGCTGGGCCGTTGCTATGGGAGCACATGCCCATATATGGAACACCAACTCAGTCTGGCTCAGTATTATGTAGAACAGAGCCTTGGTAGAAAAAGCAGTTCAAAACAGAGCGTTCAGTGCTCACAGGGATTTCTTTTAAATACTTTAACATCATTTTTTGAAGCTTTGGCCATGTTTAACATGAACATCCAACATTATAACATTGTAGAAAAGTCATTATGTCATATTTGAGTGCTTTGAGAGGGTCAAATCAACTCTTCCCTCCACACTAGAGTTTGCAAACCAGCACATCATCTACAGAAGTCCTATACACTGCCCTCTCTCATCTGGAAATAAGGACACCTACATTAGAATGCTGTTTGTTGACTACAGCTTAGCAGTCAATACAGTCATCCCTGCCACACAGAAATTATTCAGCCCAGGACTGAACCCCAAACTCCACAGTAACCACAGTGTGTCAAGATTGGAAATACCACTCCCAGGACATTAGTCAAGAAAACTGGCACATCTCAAGATTGTGTACTCCACTGTCCAATTATAAGTTGTATAATGTTTGGCAGCTGTGGCTCACGGGGTAGAGCAGCCGTCCACTTATCAGAAGGTCAGTGGTTCCAGCCCTGGCTCCCCCGGGTCTGCATGTTGAAGTATCCTTGGGCAAGAAATGGCTGTTCTATTGGTGTGTGTGAATGGTAGTTTCTGTTTCAGGCTGCCTGTGTGAATGGGTGAATGTGATGTAGCTAAAAGCACTTTGAATAGTCATTTTTCGTTTAAAGTCCTCTATTTTTGCCCGTCCGCACTAATACGCTTCCCTGGAATTTTTAAACGAAAACGGGATCAGCAGCGTTTTCAAAGTTCTCCATTTAAGTCTGGACGGAAGGTGCAAACTTAGCAAAAGGTGTGCATTTTAAAATGAAAACGTTGCAGTGTGGATTGGGCCTGAAATGCATGATCTCAAGGCTCAAAGACAGTTTCTACCCCTAGGCCATATGGTTGAGGTCACTGCCACCTTCCCCCCTTAACCAAACTTAATGCAATTTTGCACACACTGAACAATATGCACACAACTCAACAATATACCATCTTATTTGTCATTTTGCACATACTACTGACGACACCAAGTAGAGACATAGTGAACTAAGAATTTCATTGCATAATGATGATAACTTGTTTATTTCTGCAGGTGACCATAAAGCCTTTGAATCCTTGAATGATCTTTTCCTAAATTTAACCAAGTAGTTTTTGTGCTTCACCATGACAATGAAGGACCTGGTTGCTGGTACTCTCCCATGGTCATTTTGGGGTTCATTGCATGTATTCTGTCGTTTGGGTGTGAGGACGTGTTACTTGCAGGCAAAGTACTGCAGTGGGTGTTACACTATGAACGCATTATTTTACAATGGGTATTCTGCTGGGGTCACAAGGTTTTATCCAAAATTTTCCAAAAAACAATAAAAATGATTATTATTAAATTGTGCTCATGGTTTAATCAAAAAACATGTAAGAACGCTGGTAGTTTTTTTAAAGGGACATATCAGCAAACAGGGAAGCAGAAAAGGCAGAGAGATTCTGATTTTCAGTCTCCAGTATCCAAAATAATGGATCCTACATTTCCAACAAGGCAGCCAACATAATTTTTTCATTAGACTCTCCATGTCTTGTAACTGCCCACACGTCTTAAAATCCACAACCCCAGTTTGTACCACAGATTTTTGTTTCCAAGCCCAAGCTGGGATAACCCCTGATGTCATTGTAATACTCCACATGACAAGTAAACTGACATTTGTGTGTAAAATCAGGGACGTTATATTTATGTGCTTATGTAATGGCATGATTTAAACAGCATTCCACAATGTTTTCCATGTGTAGTGATTTGCATGCAACGCGCCACAGAAATACAGCAGACAAGATGGTGAAAAGCTGAATTTCTCGAGGCTTCTTCTTAATTATGACATGCAAAACACACAAAACAAGAAAACTAATTTGTCTAACAATGTCAAAAACATCAAGACCAATGTGGTTATTAACATATAGCAACAGATTCATATGACAAAGTGTTTGATAAATTAATGTTCATCAAGGGGTAGCCTTTCCATGACTCATGAACTGGATATGAGTCACTTCACCAACATAGCGATGGGCTTCATTATATAACGTTTCACATTATAAAACAAAGCTCTTCACAACAATGGACTACTTTTCCCATACTTCTCTTTTTTGGCCAAAGACACACTAGTGTGTGTGCACAGTTCCAATGCATCTACTGGTAGCAGGTTTGCTCATACATTTGTCTACAAGCATTTTTTTTAGCCCAGGTGAATATATATATTGTCATGAAAATCATAATGTGATGCAGTAAGCGCGCCATATGCTGCATCTGCTTCTGTAATTAAAATAAGCTATTATGGCTAATGACTCATATCAGTGGCAGATTTTTTGTCCAGGGCCATGCCTCACTTTGGAGGCAATGAATTGTCATTAACTGTTTTTTTTTGTTTTTATAATTAGGCTGCCAAATTCTTGTACCCGATTCTCCAATGTTCACATTTGTTTTATGCTAGAGAATCTAACGTAAAACACTATTTCCCCCAAAACATGCTTGCATTTAAAGAGGTGGTATTATGCTTTTTGGCTTTTTCCCTCTCCTTTATTGAGTTATATATCTTTTTTGTGCATGTACTAGGTTTGCTAGTGAAAAAGCCCAAAGTCCGCCCCAAAGGGAGTTCCCATCTCAGACAGAAAACACTGCTCTGAACTCCCAGAAAACAGCTTGTTTGTAGTCCAGCCTTTACTTCCCTTTCTTGTGACATCACAATGAAAATACGTGTCATGCTCGCTGAGCGACTAGTCCGACACGCCCTCTAAAACACTGGTGGAAAAACTGAGCTGCAGCACACACCCCTTCCAAACACTAGCTACCCTCCAAGCAGTCAATGGACATGAAGTTGTTACTGTGATGTAGAGACAGAGCTCAGTTAAACCTTTATGGATGAAAGATACTTTTGTTACAGATTAATAACTCACCACTCTGAAACTCTTGCTCCAGTCCAAATTGCCAACCTGGTCGGCAACATGTAGCCTACAGCTGAATCGAAGCTGTTTACCGTCTTTTCGCTGACCCACCTTTCTCTGCTTCTGATTGGCTAGTAGTCCTTAACTAGGAACTGCGCATGTGCAACTCCCAACAAAGATCATTTAGAGAAAAGATCAATGGAGATCACTCCATAACTAAAACGAAACCTTCAACATAGGGTGAAAAGAGGAGCTGCAGCATTGTGCAGTATGACAAAAAATATGGTGTTTTTTGAAAATTAAACCATGTAAACCTGTTCTGGTACAACCCCTAAATAGGATTTTGAACCTGAAAATGAGCATAATACCACCTCTTTAAGATTGTCTGCCACTTCAGCAAATAATCTCAATGACTCTGATGGTAAATTATTTTCTCTATTACAATACAAATACATTTCTTTTCCTTACAACTTCAGGCTTTGTACAACTTCTACTGAGGTTATTTGAGAATATCCACATACAATGTCCATTACTAATATTCAGTGTTGACACCAAGAGGTTTTACAGTAGTTGCTTAATCTCACCTTCTTTAGTTTCCACACGCAGAAACAATAGAAATGTAGAAGCACTGCCACTGAAATATAAAGCATTGTTCCTGGACCGTGGGTTCATTTACAGGCAAGGAAAACATTTAACATTATTTTTATTTGTTGGAAAAGTACAACGACACATACTTCGGTCTTAAGCCCTCATCATGCAAGATAAAATCCTTAGTAAAGGTTTCAATCACTCACCTATTCATGTAGCAGAGGCAGCGTGAAGTGAACTGAAGTGAGTCACCCTGGGAGTATCCACGCATACCCATGCTATATTGAAGCACAGGCCTTCCTTACATGGCTGTCAGTGTAAATTTTGTGATCGACGTAAGTGAGTATAATATATTGAACGACCAGAACAAGCAAACCTTGCTGTTTTCTTATGTACTGTTGATAACTCCCTGTCAGCTACTGAGCTGCAGCCAGAGTGAGCAGGTGAGCCTCAAATTCCCCTTGCAGCTTTACTGGATGTCTTACTATAGACAGCAGACACATATATCACATCAGTCAACCACGCAGAAGGGGAAAAATATTGTTCATGTGGAAATTTAGATACAGTGGACATTTTTGGATTTATTTAAATGACCTACTGATATCCTACACTGTTATAACCATGCAAAAGCACACGTCATGATAACACAAAACACAGGGGAAGCTGTGTTCCTTTGCATGTCTGTCTTGGGCAACTGACAGTCTTTCAGGAGCTTTCATTCCACGCTGACAAATATGTCTTTTCCTGACTGACGGATGGATCATTGCGAGGCAGAAGACAGAGTGAACTGGAGGTTGTGGGGAGAGTGATGACTTTTAAAGGATCATAAAGAACCTCTGGGGGACAGCTCTGTAGAGGATTATTCAAAAGCATTTTAATTTATTGGGTAATTCTAAGGGAAGGGCTCTCCTTATCAATGAAATGGCTTCAGTCTGAATGTGAGTCCTCTGACATTTAATTTGGTTCCCCCAGAGCTCCTGGTTTTAAATGACAGCAGCAGCAGAAATTTCAAATGGACGCCATTATGAGCAATATCACAACATCCTCAGTGGATACCAACACACAGACTGAATAGCAGCACTGCTCAGATTTTAAAATGATACATCAAATAGCATACGTTTTTACCCTAACTTTCATCATCTGACACTTATCCTGTTTGCAGCCATATTTACTTTAGTCCAGTCCTTTGATCTCACGCTGTCACCTCCATTAAAAGGAGATAAATAATCTAGAAAGTAATGGTTGTTGCTAAGTAACACCTCTTGGTAGTTGTTTCTTTATAGCAAAAAATTTTATGAAATCGTTTTGGGATGCGTAGGGTTCTGTGGTCAAGTTAGCGACAATACATGTGCTACGTCCAGTCAAGTTGGCAATAATAAATATACAACATCCAGTTACACTTTTAAAATAAAAAGTGTTTATGTATCACATGGTTAACGTCAAATGTTGAAATTTGGTTAGGTTTAGGCACCCAAAGTACCTAGGTAGGTTTAGGAAAAAATCATGGTCTGGGTTAAAAATAACGATGTTCCTTACGTGACTTAATTACGTAAGTTAAGTAATGCTACTTACGTAACCTACGTAACTTTACTAAAAACAATCAATGTTGGACTTTTGTTTCACATGAAAAATGAACACCGGTCTACTGAGCGAAAGTCCAGTTTCTGGCCCACCTGTCCACTCGTCCACCCCAACCACCTCCATACTCTGACTTTTCTGTTATTTTCTATCCACCTGATTTTAGCATTTATAAATGACCCTACAGAACTTCTCCCAGTGTGTTGAACTATGTTGCTAAAGGGGTTCCCAGGGCGTTACAAACTGATGCCAAGGGTTCTTGGCCATGAATCCATATGTGACGACTTCGAAGTGAGAATGGGTTATTTCTGACCCCTCAGCTTCCCTATGGCAGCCTTCAGCTTGTGTTTGTATTTTTCACAGTGGGGAAGAAGTCTAGCTTGTATCTAAATGACACAGACAGTGTTTGCATGGCTCCTGTGATCGTGCCTCAGTCTTCCACAATTACAGGATCTTTTTTGTTCCAAAATGAAGGTATTTGGTAACCCCACTGTAAAATCACCTCACTACACTGATTGCTTTGTTCACAATGGCTCAGTGGACACTCTCATCTACTGGCCTTCCTTCTCTCACACTGCTTTTGCACAAATAATAGTTTGATTGTGCTATTATGCTACTGCTGGTAGCATTTGAAATGGTTAACTAATTTCAGTGTGTCATCAAGTAAATCATGTCATTGCTTCACAATATAGCAACATGCTAAAATACAACAGGTATCCTTGGCAAGTGCACACATTCACCCAAACATTAACAAACATTGCATTTAAACATTTTCATGTTTGTGCACGTTTCTAGTTGTTTCCTAACATAGCCCATTGCTGCTAGTGAACTGCAAGTAGTGAAATATGTTGGTATTATCCTGACTACAATATGCTACTTTCCTGGCCTGTCGGTATTTATGTTGCTTGCAAATGGTGCAAAGTTGGAAGGAAAGATACTACATGGTAGGAGGCAAGGTGTTATTTTGGTGAAAAGCTGCGTTATTTTATTTCACACCAGATCTTCTACAACTCTCACTTGACGGACACCAGCTTTGTTCTGTCCCCAACTCTGCCTCTGATTGGCTAACCCTAACCCCACCCTAACCATGAACTTAACCAAACGAACAAACAAACAAAGAGTCATAGCTTGTTGAAAATCTGGTGGAGAGGGGGAAATCACGTTTTTTTGAGATGTCAGGAACATGGTGATTGTCATCTTCTTCTTAAACTCTGTAACAGAGCAATATTGCTTCGATCTCATTAATATTTGATATTCTATCTGTCAATCAGATATTAAATGGAAGAAGGAAGCACTTTTCCTCTGATGTAACACTAAATGTGTCATAAATGCTTTCATAGTGAGTGGGTGAATGGCAGTGACCTTGCCACAGCAGAGACAAGTGAAACACCACTCAGAATGAAAATGTCTATCACAGGCCTATTGAACTATTGAAGGGCAGATGACAACTTTGAAGGAGAGCTTTTGGTGGACAAATGCACTGAATGCTTGGTAACATAGTTAATAGGATCTCCTATTTCTGGGTGGGGAAAAACATTATATGCCCTTCTATTAATCAAGGTCATTTCTGTACAGGCCTTTAACCTGTCATATCGGCTGTCTGGCTGACTTTCCATCGCCATATATCTAAGAGAAGAAATAGAAACTGTATGAACTAAGACAATGTTTTTTATGGGTTGCTGACTAAAGGTTCGTGCAGACTACATGACTTTCAACATCGGCAGATCGCTGTGCTATTCAGACTACATGACTAGCTGTCTTGTAACAGAACTCTTGAAGTAGTTGTGGTGTTCACACTACGTGACTGATCGGCGACAGACGGTCACACACTACACAAGCTGACAATGACACTGTCACCCAATGACTGGTCTCCAAACCATATGTTGTCTAGAAAACACATGCCAATTGTGACATGGGAAATGACGCTGAACACAAAACAGGAGTTGTTTATTTTATCTTGTTTATATTTTTTAAAGCTCACATATAAAAGAAAAGGGAAAATACAAAGAATATGGGTGAAAGAATGGATTATCACAGGCGGGCAGCTGGGATTGTCTGTGAGTTGGAGGTGAGTAATAAATGTTTTGTAATGATAAAGTAGCTACCTGCTCTCATTGGCTAGATGTGGATGTTAAGTTGACCTACAGAGATTTACCATGCTAGATATCTGTCTGTTAATTAAAAACAATTAAAAACACAGAGCAAAGTTAATCATTTGTAACACTACAATAATACATATAATATTACTGAACTGAGTGAATTGACTGTTACCTTAGTAAATCACTTATAAACAATTCTTCAAATTTAAAATAAAGCATGTTGTCTACATTTACATTTACTCATTTGGCAGACACTTTTATCCAAAGCAACAAAAAGTGCAATCAATACCAGATAACTGTGAGGGGATAGAAGAAGAGCACAGAAAGTGCATGTTAGAGGTTAGGATTTAGGGGTGTTATAAGAGGAAGTGTTCTTGGAAGAGATGAGTTTTCAAAGCTTCTTGAAGTTAGAGAGGGACGCCCCTGCTCTGATGGCGTGTGGAAGCTCGTTCCATCATCGTGAAAACAGATGAGAACAGCTGGGTCTGGGATCGCTTTGTGTGAAGGGATGGCAGAGCCAGGCGGCGTTCGTTGGAAGAGTGTAGTGGCCGAGAAGGAACGTAAACTTGTATTCACTAACAAGGACCACGCCAATGTTAGGTTTTATAGTGTTTTACTGTAATGAATAGTTATGAAAGGAAGGGTCAAGATGGGAGTGATGAAAAGGGGTCGAGAGGAGAGGGATGAAAAGGGATCGAGGATGGAGGGATGAAGGGGTCGACGGGAGAGGGATGAAGAGATCGAGGATGGAGGGATGAAGGGGTCGAGGAGGTTGTTTAGGGTTTGGTGGCCGGAGCGGCTAGGAACCCGAGGGGTCGAGACTCAGGGTGGGGGCTCGCCTCGATAAGCGGCTTGGTCTTATGAACCCCCCTGTGGTTCCTGTTGTAGAAAAAGACAAAATGATTACTTGGCAGAATTATGGATTGTAGCGTGCATGTCTTTCATGATGGGAGGAAACCGGAGCAGCCGGGGGAAACCCACGCAAACACGGGGAGAACGTGCAAACTCTGTACAGAAAGGCCTGGGCTGAGCGAGGTCTAAACCCAGAACCTTCTTGCTGAGAATTAGTGAGAGAGGCTTGGTCCTGTTCCTGAATCTCAGTTTACATAACTCCATTTATGGAGCTTAGGTAGATGGGTGCAGATCCAGTAGTCCAGTAGTCTACACTAAAAAGCCGGATAAAGCACTGATCTGATATCAGAATTCTTGAAAGTGTGTTATTCCACGCACTTATATAACCAACTCTGATGATGGCTCAATCAATGGAATTTCTATCATGTACCTTTGTTAATATTAGAAGAAATATTTCAAACATGTATTTTCCCCAACTAGGTTTCCATTTTAAGTCTCTCACTGCATTTTTTTCACTGCACATATCTGACACTTAGAGATCTCAGAGAGAAGAGTGGAGTCTCTCAATCCAAAGAAACATCAGCATCAGCACAGCAGGTAGGAACTACCAGGGGGCAGGGCCTGACAAGAGAAACAAGTCCCAGGGCTTGTGGGATGAAAGAGAATGGGAGTTAATAAGCAAGTAGCTGGCTTTCCTGTAAATACAGAGCTCACACTAGTTGAATGTTTTGTCTGTGCTCCCCAACCCTCACTGCCTTATGAAAACAAGTCTGAGCATGACTGAGGAAGTTCACTGGTTGGTTGTAAACAAAGTCAAATCTGGTGCTTTAACAAGATCTTTCAAGAAACTAATTGAAAACAGACAAATAAATGCATAACATGCATTTTAAATTACCTGTGGCAAAAATAAAATCCATTGGGCTGGATTTACTAGCAACTGTAGTACCTGTTATGGGTGATCAACAAAGAATTATTGCGTAGATGACAAGGAGGTACAAACACAATGGAGATGGCAGAATTTAAATGAAGGTTTTAAGTGTTTTAATGGTTTTTTTAAACGTTTGTTTTATTCAGTGCGTCCCGAGTATGTGGAAATGGTATGTACCTGCACATCCTGTCGCTCCGCTATCGCCTGTCCCTGTACGCCCCAACGCCCCACTCCCTCTCCGATACCTACAATGGGTTGTATCGCTATTACGACTGGCGCGCTGTGAAGAGTTGGTGATCTTTCCCTCTGGCTGGATTAATTTTACGCGTGATCCATGCACTGCAGCTGAGCGCTCTCCCCAGCGCAATGTAACTCAACTCAACTTTCTAAATTCTTACATCTCATTTCAAAAATTGCATATTCATTACAGCAAAAGTAGTAAATGAACAACCGAAATTTTGAAAGACGTCATTCTCCCTGCACACCGTTAGTAGATCAGCTTACGTGTTAATTTGCTGGTGATATCATGTTTGCACACATTTTTACTCACGCAAACCTTAAGTAAATCTGACCCATTATGTGTATATCTTTATATATATATCTTTTTTAATTAATAGTAACCCGGCATTTGTCTTACAGTAAGTTCAACCTTGAATGGTGGGCTTATCCCATTTCCACTGGGCTCTGCATAGCCTTACTTGGTCTTTTTCCAAAAGTGAAATTGATGTTCAGCTCTATTTATATGTCACCCAATCTTTTGGAAAACAAGGAGGCTATAAATGACTGGAAACAGCAGCACAAGGAAAAATGAAGGGGCTTTGTAATTATGTCTGGAGATTCCAGTACGTTTGAAGATAATTACATAATTAATCCTCCATCGTTGTCAAGTGAGCTCTACTGGCCTTTCTCTGTCATTGACTTACACTTCTAAGGCCATGTTCAAAGAGACATTAGAACGACATGAAAACAAAATGCAGTTACTTCATTCATATCTACTGTATGATGCCACGCATTGACACAGTGAGGATGCAGACATTGACTGCACATTGTGTTGCAAAAAAGTTCAACCTCCATCAACTTTTGCCGCAATGCACTGCATTGGCCAATTAAATACATGCAAGCACATGACAGGTTTATTGATTGTTGATTTGATCACTTATTCATTCCTTCTTTGTAGTTTTATAAACCACTGTTAAATTTTTAATAAGTAGATAAATCTTCAAACTCATGGATATACTCAAACCAGCCTTCACCATCATCCTACCTGAACCAACACACGCCCTTGACTCAGCACTGTTTTTAGTCTGAACACCTGGTCCTTCGAACAAGGAAAAAAACTTTGCACTTTGACGCTTTTATCTTGATTGTGTGTTTACTACTATTTACAAATGCCAGAAAAACAGCTGTACAACAAATTCATGAATCCAAGTTGTTGGGCATCTGCTAATGAGATGCAAGCCTGTGAGTTATTTAACAAATAAAGCAAATGACCAGTCCATCCTCACCAGAAAAACAGCCGGATAGGTTGATTATTATATTGCTTATTATCCATATTTAGTTAGGCCACAACCTGTAGTGGGATAAGAAGTCAGGTGACGTAGTATAAAGAGTGAATAAGTCCATGCTAGTAGGTAGTGGTGGTTTGGTTTATGGATAAGTGATGTAAACTCAGGACTTTCACTCAGAAGTCTGAGGTTTGAGCCCCATGTGAAAGTAAGTCAAAGTTTTGTAAGTGACTATATGTTACATGACTTACGTTCTTTTTCTAAGGCTAACCAAGTAGTATTGTTGCCTAAACCCAAACAAGTGGTTTTGTTGCCTTAACCTAACCAACTTCTAACAAATGTTAACCACATGTTAAACTTCACGTGACTTAGGTCTTACGAAACATACTCAAGGTCCGATATCCATGTCGCTGGACTGGTACTTGCCAATGCTCGTACATGTTGTTTTGGAAAATGGTCTTACATGAAGACACTTGACAGTCAACCTATTTTGTCATTTGTGTATGAGGACGTGTTGCAGCTTGCTCTTCACTTGGTTCACGTGGTAGAGCAGTAGGAGGCCACACACAAAGACTAATGAATTCCTAAATTTAAACTAAGTGAGACATGTGCATAAGCATTCAAATGATGAGAAAGCATGTTCAAACTTAACCTGACATTGTTTTGTCAGTTCTAAATATAAATGTCAGTCTGTCCTATACTTTGCAGACCAGCAGCATTCACTGAGCACTGCCTTGGGTGGTAGCGGAGGTTAATGAGAATGAATCATCAGCATCTTATTTGTGTGTTGATATATGAATCATCCACACTCTGAACCCACACTTTCTTTGAGAACTCTGTTTTCTGAGCAGAACAGCTGTTGCTCTATGTATTAAGGCACATTGAGGTCATCACAAATTTAAAATTAATTACATTTAAAGCAAACTTTGCCAAGCCTGAATGACTGAATCACTCTCTATTCTAAAATACTGTTTAGGTTTTGGTACTACTAAATTAATTGATGTAATCAAAATGTCTGAAACCTTCTACCAAACCTTTGATGAAAAGCATTTCATAAATCAAAACAATTGTGGAGCCGTAATCAAACCACAGTCGACATGAATACATTCACACACAAAAAAGAGTGTATCAATGCAGAAATTCAACCAGTGTTCAAAACAGCAACAGGAGCATTTGGTATCTTTTAAATGTTTGCCTGCTATGTTAATTCACAGCAAGGGAGCTTGGCAGGTGGGCAAATATGCTGTTCATTTATTTTCTCATCGTCAAGCAACCAGCCTACAGCTCACACTGCTTTGTTTACCTTTTTAGTCACTGCAGATAGAAGGACTACTACAATATATGAGTTTCAACTGGTGAGATGGAAAGTAGTGCTGTAGATAGCCTGGGAAAGACAGCTGATTAGAATTATGATTTATACGGTATTTTTCAAATAACCATGCAAATGCGCACAACACAAATACAGTGGGTAAGCCATTGTATTATTTCATCCCTTTTCTATTTAGTACACCAAACAATATTTGTGATCATAGGCAATTGTGGACATCACAGACTTAAGCCTCATCCATTGAGTGGCTCCGTAGTCACTACAGCAGTGCAGCAGTCCTTGGTTCTGAACCAGAAATAGTGCGTTTAAGTGGCAGAAAATCCACCGTGATGCTCTGCTCCTTCACCATCTGTTCCTAGTTCATTATTGAGAGCAAAAGTGAAAGACATAGAGAAAGAGGTTTTAGTTCAAAAGGGGAGTGCAGGAATTCATGACAACCTCAATTTAGTGGAAATTTTTTTGTCTCAATAACACTGTTGCCATGGTCATGGGGTTTTACTAATTGTAGTAACTAACTGTTAAAGTATTTCTTTTTTATCATTTAATTTCCCTTTAAGACTTTGTTTTTCTTGAGTTAGGAATGCACATTGTTATTTTAGTTAAGTTTGAGAGCTAGAGGAAATCTTTTGTGATGTTGTAGCAAGAAATCTTTAAAGATACAAGTTGATGATAAAGAACAAAGACTCTTTTTCCCCTCACTTCTCAGTTTGATTTCAAATTTCTACAAGTACACTACTCACAATGGACTGTGAGTAGTCCATCCACTTACAATAGTGTGCTATTGTAAGTGGATGGAATTATTGCAGGTGGGTCCAGGGCTACCCCTTAGACTGCAGTCACGTCTGAGTCCCCAAGCTTGTCTGCAGAAGCAATTTGTCTTCTGATAAAACAGCCGAGCTATAGCAGAATCAATAGGGGCTATCAAATGCATTCAATCAGACCTTTGTGCCACTGAAGGCAACCATATGTCGACATTACATTACTTTGAGTTTAATAGCTTTCTTTAACCATTAGGATGGATGCATCACCAATTTTGAACAACAACATTATGATGTTTGTATAACATAGTTACATAAAAGATTAAAGAGAGAAGTTATATACAAATGTATATTAAGTGTATGGTAATGCTTTGGCTCACCCTTTCTAGCCAATTGCTGTAACAAGTTGAACAAGTCGATGCCACAAGAGTTTAAAAAGACAATGTAGCAAGGCTGAGTGAAGATGCAAAAGGGATAAACATATTGAATCCCAAGCTTCTCTTAAAAGACTAATCTTTAACTAACGGTGTGCAGTCAAGGAGGGTATAAACTCTGTTTCTCACATCTGATTACTTAAAAGGGTCATAATCCCAGAGTCCTCTATAAAATTATTAACTTGGATTAGTCCCCTGCTTAGTCAATCAGGTAAAGCCTCCTTAGAAAGTGTTGAAATAGTATTTCAATAACAGATTAGTAGTGATTAGGCAAAAGATTCCAGAGTCATGAGAGCTTGATATTGCTTCCTGTCCATTTCTATTGTTAAAGGTGTCCTGTGGAGTGTTCTTATAAACAAACAAAGTTTATGTTTGTCCTTGTGGTCCAACAAACAAAGTCAAAGTCCTTTTATATGCCACCTGTAGATCAGTGGATTGCATAAAACTGTCTTTCTTGTGTGTAGAGAGAGGAGGAGAACACATAAAAAACAACATAATGATTGATGCAAACAGGCAGGCAAAAGTGTCCACCTTGTTGTCAATAGATAATGTTTAAGCAGCAGCAGGCAAATCTGTTTCAGTGAAATACCTTTACCCATCAGCAGCAGGTGTGTCTAGGATGCATCTTCAGTGTCCATTTTTGAAGCACAGCAGGTTCCTTTATTAATTATTTAAAGCCACCAACACACCAGGATCTTAAATTCATTTTCTACACACGTATGAGCTGTTCCACACATTCAAAGTGAGATTATATAGAGCTGCTGACTGTTTTACTTTAAGCAACTCTCCAACCCATTTTTCCTCTGGATAATCAAAACAAATGCTGCTGTGTTAAGTAGGATTATCACAGTTTGTTCTCAGTTTATGTAATGGATTGTTTACAGACGAGGCGTTATTGTGCACCTTTAAATGTACCCTTATATGACTAACTGAATGCAACATTTTGAATCAACTTCAAAAAATAAAATAAAGAAGTAAATAGTGTTTGTCTCCAGTGGCTGCTGTGACTAAAAGATTCACAAGATGCTTAAATGGGCTGGTGATGTGATCGGGTGGCTTTTTGACAGCCAGAAGATGCAGAAGTTACACAGTGGTGATTAGAAACAGATTAATGACCTGATAACCTGAAGGAGAGATGAGAGACTGGCTTTATGTTGAATTGGCAGATTTTCCTGCCTGATCATTTCCTGATTTGGTGCCAGCCAATGGGTTATAAATGTTTGATCAATCATAATAGACTGAAACCATTAGGGGAGACAGTAGTCCGACGAGGACATGCAGTTGGCTGATTAGCCTTTGGCTAGATTGAATTTTGTATAAAGCAAATTAAGTCCTGTAAACAAATTACTTTATAAGTAAGCAGTGCACACACTCCTGGATTTCCTAATAAGAAACCATGATGTACAGGCCAAAACCACTGAGATGTGTAATTAACTCCATTCTTTCATTCAAAGCTGCCTAAAAAAGGAAAAGCAAAAACATAGATATGGGCGGGGGCGGGGGGGATAATTATCCTACCCTTTGAAAGGTGAAATTTACTTAATTTACTTTTCCATGTGGTTATATCTATATCTATATCTATATCAATAGATACAGATACAGATATAGATATAGATATAGATACAGATATAGATACAGATATAGATATAGATATAGATATAGATATAGATATTCACAGTGTTTGGCTGATTTCTGTGAGAATTCTGTGAGGATTTAAAAAATTCCAATTTGTTAATGTTCTACAACATTAACAGCATGAGTAGATTCTCGCATTGATTCAAAAACACTTCTGTGTTCCTACAGCTGAGCTGTTAAGTCAAGAGTCGAGTAATGATGATGCCCTGAAACTTTTTACATCGTCATTAAATGAAGACACAGGCCTCTGAGCAACACTTCAACTGTTTTCTATTCAAATCAATGTTGCACAAGTACAATGTATATTTCATTGCTCCATGTCTTCTCCAGAATTAAATAAACAAACTTGTGGGCATTTATAGAGCAGGGCTGAGCAAGGTGAGGATTTTTTTTTCTCTCTGATTGGTGCCCTTGGAGGTTGCAGGGAAGATACTAAGCAGCTAATCTGGGAGCCAATCTGTGCCCGGCTTTCTTTATGTGATTTGAATTCTCAGCATGGCAGTGGTGAAGGTGAAAATGATTCGGGAGTCATTACTGTGGCCCCATGTCGGTGTGCCAAAGAACTGCCTGAGCAGGAGGACACTGGGTCAAGGTAATTACAGCCATATTGCACAGAGATAATGCTTTTTTATTTGACATCCGTCAGCAATACAAAGTTTCTGCCTCTGAACTGTGAACATATGGCTGTTGAGGAAGGGGTAAAAAGTACTATTTTGTAATTCATCCTTCAAAGCTATATTTTTTTTCTAAATGAGCAGCATGGTAATGTGAACACCCCTGGCAGAGCAAGCCCACCAATTTCTAAATTTAATCATTGCTGCCTAGCAGTCTGTGCCTCAGCCACAAAGATCCACACACATACACAAACACATACACACACTGCAGAGTAAGTCTTCAGCTTGGGGGAGACTTCTCCCCTCATAGAGTTTCACAGCAGGGAGTCCCATTTTTTAAAGTGAAAAGAGTCTTGAACACAAGCTCAGTGTCTGCCTTACACTCTGAATTGGAGACATACACATTAAGCAACAGCAGAATTACCTGAAACAAAACATCTGTCAAGTAACATTAACATGTCACTGCCGTAGCATTTCTATAAAGGATAGCGTGACTGTTATGCTCTTGCTTTAGCTTTGTCATAAATGAATAAATACAAAGACATTTAATTAATTTACATTTCAATTACTCATTTGGAGGACAATTTTAGCCACAGCGACTTCAGGAATTTGAGGAACAACATACAAGTATCAATAAAGGATCAATACAGTAAGAAATCTACAAGTGACAATACATAATAGTAAAAGCAGCAATAAATACCAGTAAGAGCTAATAGCACTTATGGCATCAATATGATAAATACCTATGGAAAGAAGTAAGAGTTAACGAAATACTGAAATCAATACAACACAATTGTAAGGAGATAGAAGAATAATAACTTAGGAAAGTTAGGGATTAGAGGTGTTATAAGAGAGTGTTCTTGGAGTAGATGAGTTATCAAGAGCTTCTTGAAGTAAGAGAGGGACAACACTGCTCTGATGGTATGTGGTAGCTCGTTCCACCATTGTGGTGTTACAGATGAGAACTGCTAAGGCAGAGCCAGGCAGTGTTCATTAGAGAAGCACAGTGGCTGAGAAGAAATGTAAGCTTGTATTATGGAGTTTAGGTAGATGGACTTGAATTTGATTCAGGAGGCCACGGGTAGCCAGTGGAGGTCACTGAATAATGGAGTGACATGAGTCCTTTTGGGCTGATCAAAAACGCTGCTGCTTTCTGAAAAATTTGTAGGGGTTTCAAAGCGCAAGCTGGAAGACCCACTAGGAGGACATTGCAAATTAAGCAACAGCTTTAAAATGTGCTGCTTTTCTTTTCAAAGTAAATTATTTTCAGGCAATTTTTTGGCTACAGTGGAAAGATGGAACGGCTCCACATTCATCAATATGGTGCTCCAAAACTTCACCGTGAGAAAAAACTCTGTTGGAACAGATATTGGTTCATAGTCTCTCTAAAACTGCAAAAAAAAAAAAAAAAAAAAAGTGATATAGACCCTAGTCTCTTTCTCTCTCTCTCTCTCTCTCTCTCTCTCAATTCAATTCAATTCAAATTAGCTTTATTGGCATGAATGTATAGCAACAATATTGCCAAAGCATCATACAAACAACATAAGAACAATCAACCCCATACATTTCATTGAACAAGTAATTAAAGCGTCTCTCTGCCTCTCTCTCTCTCTCGGGAAAATGCTGCCTGCATTATATATGTAGTAAGAATGTTCACATTGAAACATATTGGCAAAATGTAAACTGACAACATGTTTTGTTGACATCAGATCTTGATATCTGCAAGGTTCATTGTTTCAATTGCACATGCTCAATAATTATCAAGATGTAGTTAAGCTTTAGGCAAGTAAAACTACTTGATAAGGTATAATTGTAGTTATGGTTTAATGTAACCCCTATTTTACAGTACAAGACGGGAGTTGAACTTGAGCCATGATGCCATCCGCCCACCTACATCCTCATCCTGACCTCTGTCTGTGCATGCACTTTGCATTCACTCTAGTGTCAGTGATTTTAACATACACCCAAACATGCTTTTTGCTAGCTTTGCATAATAAATATCACAAAACACAAAGAGCACATTTACACTTAATTGCACGACGCATCTTGGGCCAATTGCATAGCTATCCAAAGACGTAATAGATTGAAATTTGATAATACATGTTAAAAAGAGAGGTGTATATGTATGTCTCTCCAAGACGCATAGGTACAGGTACGTAAGCTTTACTCCTCTCAAGTGTTACTTCGTCATTAACAGTAAGCAGTCTGTTAAAATAGCCTCTAGCAGGGTCTGTTCCTATATGGCATGTCATTATGATTTGTCATAAAATGACAGCATTTAGCGCTTATCTGATTCCCCAATCAGTGGATCCACCCAAGCTTTTTGCAACTCCATGATGGGCTTTAAAACCACAAAAGGAGTGCAAAAAGTACATAAAACATGTCCTCCATCTGATTTCATTGAGACTGCGTTTCCACTATCATACCAAAACTACTTTTTTTTCAAATATTGACTGGGTACAGGGCTGCTGTTAGACCTAGAATAACAAAGATACTCAAATTTACTTCTTGACACATCACTGACTTGTTCTAATGTGCTGAATACATTGTGAGTAATATCTAGGAAAACATCAGCTGAACCCATGTTGAATGCTTAGAGCAAAAATATGATAATTGATGCTGGTTCTAGGTTAAAATATATCAAGCCCCCAGGGCTAATCTTTTAAATATTGTTGCTGTGACTTGCAAATAGAACTGAATAATTGGTCAAAGTCAGAATACAAAGTCAGAATACATTTGCAGAATTGTAGACAGAAGGGGCTGCGCATTGGCTGTACACAAAATCCAAAACCTTATCATGATGAGCGTCTTGTTAAGGCCCTTACGATTGGATTTTTTGTTGCCAGTGCATCTGTGGCATTCAGTGTTGCTTTGTTCTTTCTCCTTATTAGAAACGCTACAATTTCTATAAGAATCTCTAAGGATGTTAAAGGGTGTATTTTTCCCTGGCCATCAATGTATTTAAATGTTTTTCTGTTCAACAGCTTAATATGCACATTCTGGCAAAGACCACGATTAATGAAATATTAATTAATTAGATGACTGACAGGAATTCTTAAGTAGCAATAAAATAAAGATTTACATTATTTAGCTCAACATTTTTCCAAATGCCACACTGTCATGATGGTCATTATGTTTTATTCCTTGTTTGTATCTTAACAAGGCCATTCCAGGACCCTAAAAGTTTATAATTACAAGTTAGTTATTTTCTCCACAATAAAAGTGCTCCTCAAGTCTGATAATGTGGATAGAAGGGAATATACAACATGCTATGAACATGGATCAATGAGTAGATTTGTACTGAAAGTCTGTAACTTATCCAGCTAGTCTACACGCCTGTCAACCTCCGCCAACCACATTCACACACACACAGTCCATGCAGTTGGACCGCCTCTCTTATAAATCTTCACTCATTAATCATTTAGAGGAAGCAATTTGTGGAGCACCTGTCCCAAGCAGAGGGCCATTAGGTTTTTCAATGGAGGGAGCACTGTGGGTCTAATGGCCTTTCAGTGGAACTTATTGGAAGACGTATTGGATTCTGTGCTACATACAGCCACTAGCTTTAAGATAGTGGGTGCTGAAGCAAAGCTCACAGTTTTAAATGCTGCAGTAGGGAGAAAACTACAAATAGCCACCATAGTTACATAGGCTTTACAGATTAAATCAGGTAATTAGTAAATTCATTGTTATGAAATGTAGATTTAATTTTCAGAAATCAAGTTAAATCCATCCATTCATCTATCTAGCCATCCTCTACCTGCTAATACCTGTTTACTCCCACCATTAAAACTTCCAGTCACCAGAAAAATACTTCAACTGCCACGTTCTCTTCAAAGAACCAAAGCTTACACAGAGATCTGAATTTCAAATATATCCTATTCAGTCTGTCAGTAATAATTTCAGTAAACATGATCACAGCGAGCAACTGTTCAGTAACTCATGATGGATGCTGCTTTTTTGCACTGAATAGAACAAGTAACAACTCATCACAGGCCTCATCATCAGGTGAAGGGCATTTTGTCAATATTTAAAAAAAAAAGTGCTTGTTATTCATTGCTTCCAATACAACGGCCACATTACTTGCTCACATTCTCATTACAAATTCTGTTGTTCTCCTCAGAGGATTATACACCTGGTGCAGTTGTCCGTCACTCTGGCTGCACTGCAAAGCCAAGGGGAAGCCTTGGGGAATGCTACGGCCCCGCATCTGTGTACACCGTACAGTATCAGCCTGAGCAAGGACAAGACCCATCAATATTACTCTGTCATCTTATCTGATAGAGACAAGTCCACTGCTGAATCACCAACCTCAGAATGGGCTCCATGTTTTGTAATACACTTCACTTCACTCTCCTCTATGAATATGAATGGCCTCTACACTCCTCCGAACTAACTTCTCTACGACTTTGTGGGATATAAAAGTTGTGGCTGCCACAAACAAAAGCAAGTAAACTCTCTAAAAGTTTGTAACATTCAGTAGGAGAGCAAGTTTAACATGTAATCAAATGAATACTAAATGTTCACTATATACTATAGATATGATACAGTAGACCAAGATTCTTAACTATGCTGAGCTGATACTAGAAAGTATTTGGATCTGTATAAAAATTGTGCAGCCTACACCAAGGTTGAAAACCTTGGTGTAGGCTGTTGTATATCTATTCAACATCAAAAGGTCTGCCAGGCAGATTTATGGATACAGACACAAAACAGAATCCAACAGAATCCTGGTACACTCACCCATGACCCTTGTTAACTGCATGTGGGAAGATAGGGAATAGGAAAGTGCAACCATTGTACTGTAAGGTAAAATACAACTGTGGGTCATAGTACAAATACCATACAAGACAAATGTGTTTTATTTTGCTTTCAGCTAGCCTTCCTAATGTCTGCTTTCCATGATTAACAGCTTTCTGTCCCCAACTTCTCACCCCCATCAAGTTGTCATTTACCAGGACGACGGAGGAGTTGCTCCGCACACCCAACTTTGTGAAATTCAGCCCCCCTCCCCCAGTCATTCATCTCCTTTCTCGTTAAGCACTATTAATTGTCCACACATGTATCATGGGGCGTTGTTCCTTAATTCACATCCTGTGCCCATTAGGTCCCATCAACCATCTCTAGACAAATGGCCACCCATTAGACAGCTCAGTTTTCTAATGAGAGACATTTGTATGTGTGGCTAGCATTACAAACAACTCTGGGATGTAACGCTCACATTTTTCATTTCTCCCCCCTCAACAGATTGAGTTACTCTGGTGATGTGCCATCTGCAACTTTCAACTGTAGCATAAGTAGCCTACAGTTGGTAGTAAATCATAAACATTATTTATGAACTTTCATACACAAAATGCAGCTCAAAATACTATCTGACTGTAGTTTCAACAATAGGACAATATTAACATCCTTTTGTATACCTATAATCCTTTCCATTCAGTACCCATTCTGTAATATATTTTAAACCAGTCTATGTACTGATTAGATTTGTATTATTATTGTGTCATGGATAAATAAAATGTACAGCCCAACAGGCTTACAAGACACCATTATTTAGAAAAAGAGACCAGAAACCACAGTAGCAACATGCATTTAGAATAATACTAAACAAAGCTTATAGTAACTTGTGTTCAAGATCCTTCTTTCAAACGTGATTCATTTAAAAGTGGAAAAATAGATCCACCATTCAATCTCATTATATGCCTGTTAAATGGACAGTTCAGATTGTTGTGATATATGGCGGTGTGAGTTATTTACCAATATAGATGCATGGATGTTAAATACAAATTCAAGGCTGCACTTATGCCGTGCTACTTATGTAGGCTTGCTTGATGGGCCTTGAATTACCCTGAACTATTTGCATAACATAGGCACTACTTCAAAAACAAAACACACTGTGCACTAAAACTGTGGTGGAACAAAGGGAAACCTTAGCCCATCTTTATCAGTATACTCTGCACCACCAATGCCATTACTGCTTGCCTGCCTGCTGAGGTTTACCTCTGCTTTGTCTTTGAGGTACAGCATTTACAGTGAATTGTATATCTTGTCCACAACAAACCCACATCTACCTAAACAGGACACAGAAGAAGCACACGTTTAAAAAGTAACACTTCCATACAGAATCTACATCAAAAGTTATATCATATACAGGTGCTACCATAACACAGCTTTACAACAACTCTGCCTCTGATCAGCTAATAGGCTACTTGTGGCCTCCATTGGTTAGGGCAGTTAATGCAAACATCTCTGGTTAAGGTCAGGCCATAGAATGTATAAAACAAGGTTAGGCCAGTAGGGGGTAGGGCCATAGGGTAGTGGAGGACCTAGGACTAGGAAATGACACAAAAGGTGCGTTCGAGATGACTGCGGCTGACTTTTACTGACTTTTACTGACTTGATAGTCGAACGTGAGCTGCAGGTGACTGCAGGGGCGGGGTATAAAAACGGCGCTCCTAGTCGGACTTATTTTACCTGCATGAGCTTACTGTGAGCTGAGAGCAATGACTGATCTTGCCGTGTTTGCAAAGAAAAATGCAGCGAGACCAGGCAATAGTCTGGTTCCAATGTGGTGCAGCTGGAGCAAAGCAACTGCGGCCGTCGGTGTTCTGACGATCTATGCTGCCTTGTCGAAAAATGCTACCTTATGTGTTCCCTTTTCCAATCCCATAGTTATAACTCTCACAGTATTATGACATATTCTGTTTTTTGATTATATTATAACATCATTTCAGGGGTAGCGTATTCTGATAATATATATATACTAATATCCCCTATGAAATAATGCTCCCACCACAGAATCATTTTATATTGCACCACTACTCACTCCATGTGTACTCTACGGAGATGGGGACCATGTTGAAATCGGTTGAAATACTATATTATTCCATCTTTATTTAAGATATCAGGGGTAGCATATTCTGATAGACTAATAATGATATATATTTTCTGATGTTATTGACAACCAGTCGCTTTCTCGACGGCATCCCAACAGCAGCTTTATGGGAGTGGAAACAAACTATGCTTGTGGGTCGGCACGCATGCGCAGAACCGCTAAGTAACACATCTCGATAGGTAGCATAAATCGACAGAACACCGGCGCCTGCAGCCAAGGTTTTAATGTCATGTGATATGATGACGTTTTGCAGCGCAGGTGAAAGTCGGACACAATTTCAACAAGTATACCTACTTTTAAGTCCAGTATGCATCAGGTTAAGTCAGCGCTGCGCAGCGCCACATGAAGTCAAAGGCACCTAAAGGTGGTGGGAGTTGGGGCGAGTTCGGGGCAGACAAGTAGCAAAACGTTTTTTTCAACGGGGGGTGCCTTGAATACCTGCTGCCTTGCCTTTCTAACACTGTTGTGTTTACAAACTTGTGGCAGCTGATTGGTTAACACCTGAGACACGCCCACCAAACGGGAGAAAACGTAAATCGAAGCCCGTTGCAAGAAAACATGTCGTTCAATCCGAAAATGTTGCAAACCGGTGAAAAACGTTTTGAGATTGAACTCGCCCCCGGACACACAGCTACTTCCGGCTTCCGGTTTACTGTTTCCGCTGGGAAAGCCGATTTGCTTAGGCTACCGTGATATTTACCCCTCTTACCTAAATCTAACAAAGACTGCGAACCAGATGCAGAGTATGGCGGATCATGACTGAAAAATACGTGGGCAACTTTATGAGGGAGTGCGGACGTGAGCGGGAGAGCAACAATAGTAGGTGGCGGTAATGCGCTGGTTGCCACCAGGTTGCCACCCGCCGTACAAACAAGAAGAAGAAGAAGAAGAAGCAACAAACTGAGATAGTTAATAAACGTTCAGTTGTTGTTAAAATGAGTTCAGGTTCAACTTGTGCCGTTGTTGGTTGCTACAACAATTCAAGGAAATTGAAGCTTTTTTCACAAACGTTGTGTTTACAACACCAGAAACTTCGACAAGATTGTCCGTGCCCCATGCCGTACTCTTTGCATTCAATGCCGAAGAAGGAGGAGCGGAGACGGTCGTGGCTTGCAGCTTTGAGATTAAAATACCCTCCCAAAAGAGTGTATGCTTGCTCTTATCACTTTGTCGAGAAGAGGCCCACAGAACTGCACCCCGACCCGGTGCTGTACCTGGGCGACGACCTACCTCCCCCGAAGAGGAGGCGAAAGGTAATGTTAGACCGTGCGAGAGCGACCCAGACTGCTAAATCCACAGGCAACTTTAAGTATCATGGTAAGTTGAACTGCAGTGCATGTTCCCTGTTTTACTCAGCAAATCATATATTGGCATATTGCTTTTCCAGCACATAACGTTACGTTATATGATGATGAACGTTAGCCATTGGATATCTTTAATACCCCACACAGAATCACGAGTAGCATAGTTAATAACGACGTTACTAACAAGTAGTGAATAATTCCAAATGGAGGATTTACGTTTGTGAACTGACTAATACACAATTTTAATGAGTCATCAGGTAACCCTAATGATTAGCGTTACTAGATAAATATCTGTGAATAGACATACTGACCAGGTTCTTCATGAGTTAGTTCCTGATTCGTCCCTCACTATTCCTGAGTAATTACTCACAATGGTGAATACAATCTAATAATCAACCCTAGTCTCAAATTTCAAAGCAGCACAAAGGTTTGATTACATAAACTTCAATGTGTGTATCCAGTGATAACACGTGCAAACAATAGGGCTGCGCCATTTGGAGCAAATGTCATATTGCTATTATTGTGGACAATATTGCTATTTGTGATTGCAGTTCGATTATAATGGAGCAAATGGTACTGAGTCTACTTGCTTGATTATCAATGAAAATGCACAAAATACTGACATTTTGAAATGTGTATTTTTCAACTTGAACAATGTTAAATGATAAACAATATTTATAACAAAACCTTTAGTAAAACAGATGTAAAACAGAACAAGGGGAGTGTGATGCTCTTAGGAGGAGGTGGCTAGAAGGAGCACATATTGGCACACTGGCATCCTGACTCTGGTTAAATCTACATCTGTCCACTACAGAGACACTGCCCACAACCTGGAGTAGGAGCTCGTGTAAATGAGTGTATTAGTATGATATTATAACATTAAATAAAGAGTATAATGTTCAGTTCATAGTAGGGCTGGACAATAAAACAATAATGATAATTATTGTAATATAATTTTCCTCAATAACAATATAACAAATGTCCAATATATCGTCAATAAATATTTGATTGAATTTATTTGAATCACAAACAAATTAGCACAAAAAATTTATATTAAGATATTTATTTTGTTGAGGAAAAGGGACTGAAAATATTTAATGATCAAAGTTGTTGAACAAAGATTTTTAGCATAATTGTTTTGAATGTTCTACCTCAGATTTTGAAGTGATCCATTGTTTAACCGCACAATTAACCATCTGGTTTCTTCAATTTTCATTCAGGAGCAAAAATCAGCCTTTAAACTTGAAAGTAATAATGATATTGAATGGTGTGAAATGCTTTTATCCTGATAACATTTTTGGCCGTATTGCCTTGCCCTAGTTAATAGCATACTGTTAGTATAACGTTAATCTATTAATTGCTATATTCATTATAATTTCATATAATAGTATACTATTTTACCACTAGTTGAATATTAAATCCAGTTATAGCTGTTTCATGTCTGTGGGTTGTTTTAAAATTTATTAAATCCTTGTGCAAGCAAAATTATCTATATTTGTCTCTAATTTGTTAATGCTAAGTACTAACTTCTCAGTAATCATATTTTTCAACATTTGAAAGTTTGCTATAGTACGTCAGACTTTTTTTAATGTCCCATCCAGGCTGTGGTTGGTCGGTTGACGAAAAGTGACAGCTCATGAAGCACATCGGCTTTATGAGAAGTTGAAAAACAAATGTTAAATGGCCAACGAGTCAAATCCAAACCTTCTTTATCTTCTCCATGTTTTCGTCTTACCGCTTCAGCTGCCAACGACACGTCTCTGTCTCTGTCGCAGAGCGACTGGCCGACTATGTTTTGAATAATTAGCGGCGGTGCGGGGGGTTACGACAGTTTATCTTTAATGTTACACGCACATTGCTCAGAAATTACTTTTTCTGGTTCATACTTATCTGTTTTAGGAGCATTGTGGGGGGAGATGATGAGCAGACTGCAGTGCAAACTGAGACAAGAGCGTATAGATTCACCCATCACCCCCACTTGCTCGCACACTTCCTCTCTCTCACAAACACATTGAAAAGCAGCTGTGTGTTTATAGAAAAGCATTGAAGTTAACTCTGAGAAATCTATTTTCATAACACAACGCTATCAATGTCGGAGACGGATATGTTAACGTAAGAATACAGCTGGGTTGTCGAGGTTGACACGCTGAACAAATCAATTGCACCCTCCTTCTCCCCAGCCACAGTTACACAGTAATTATGTGGGAAACACTGTACTGTGCATTTACAGATTTTTCTGGAGGTTTCTCTTAAAGCTATTAAGCCTGTTTCGTCCATGCTGGCATTTCACTGACTTGCTGCAACGTAACACCGGCCCCTGGC
This sequence comes from Micropterus dolomieu, assembly GCF_021292245.1. Taxonomy (NCBI): domain Eukaryota; kingdom Metazoa; phylum Chordata; class Actinopteri; order Centrarchiformes; family Centrarchidae; genus Micropterus; species Micropterus dolomieu. Next base: position 10,513,938 of record NC_060156.1, on the reverse strand, counting down.
GATCAGATTGCCAATTGGTAATCTCAAGATCAGACGATATGAAAATAGAGACGATCGCCTGACCCTATACACAGCACTCTTTTTGCAGTTATGTAATCGTACATGACAACATTGCGATTGCAACTGCGATTAGATTAATCATGCAGCCCTACTAACTACCTAGGCATACACTTAGTTATCAGTTTTTTTCCTATACCTGGATTGACTACTACGTTTCATCGGCCCTGTAATAGTCTTACCTTTGAGTTATAATATTCAGTTCATGTTCACAACACTGTGTTATGTAGACACAGTTTTGTCAACCACCATTTGCATGTGTGGAAGTGATTCAAATGTACAGTATCTGTTGTACCTACAGTATTTACAACTTACTTTTGTGTGTTTGACAGACTTCTCGGTGGGCTCTTCAACTGTCTCAAGCTCTGCACATCCCACTGAACTGCAAAGCCGCTCAGTCCACACACAGTGGGAGGACCCTTCACGGAATGATCATAATTATTGCAGGCCGGCCATCGGTAAAGATGTGCAGGATAAGGCAACTCAGTGTGATGGGATTGGGTACTTCATGCTTCAAAACGACTCAGATGCTTTGCTGTACACTGGGCTAACCCGAGATGTATTTAACATCCTTGTGTCAACGTTGGAAGGATACGCTAGCAATGTATTTACGATGTCGGTGCGGGATCAAGTTCTCTTGACGCTGGTGAAACTAAAGACCAACCGTATGATAGGTGATCTGAGCAGACAGTTTTGTGTATCACAGAGCATGACTAGCAAAATAATCTCATACTGGATTGACAAACTGGAGGAAGTTTTGCAACCTCTGATTCCGTGGCTTCCTAAAGAAACTATTGAGGCAACCATGCCTGAAGCATTTAAGAAGCACTTTCCCAATACAACATGTATCATAGACTGCAGTGAGATCCTTTTACAAAAACCTGATTCTACAGGGGAATCACGCAACCATGATTGTACATATAACACAGTGAAATACCTGGTAGCTGTTGCCCCATGTGGACTAATCATGTTTGTCTCTGGAGCATATGGAGGGCGATGCAGTGACCAATTCATAACCATGGTCTCTGGAATATTAGACTACATAAAGCCTGGAGATGAGGTCATGGCAGATCGAGGCTTTACCATAAAAGACTTGCTGTTTGAGAGAAAGATTCAATTTGTAGTGCCCTCTTTCAAAAGACAAGAAGGACAGACACATGAGGAATATGCGGCATGTAGTAAAGAAATGGCACACGTGAGAATTCATGTTGAAAAGGCACTCGGACGTTTGAAAGTTTACAAAATGTTGACAGAGGTTGTTTCTACTGCCTTGGCTCCAAAGATGAACAAGATTCTGAGAATATGTGCTGCTCTTGTCAATTTAGGGGAGGATGTCACTCGTGGTTCAAACTAACTCAGCATTTGAGAACCTCAAGAACCCTCAGGACCGTCAAAAGAAATGGTGCAGTACTGAAATGAAAATCTATAATGGTGGAAAAATGATGGGAACAAAACATGCTGGAAGTTATATTCATTATGTGAACATTCTTTGCATGTTTGTTCTGTTGTACAGAATGTGATTACTTCCGTACACCACAGCTTACCCAGGACTAAATGAAGATATTGATTTCAGTCCTTTTTGTGGTTGTTCTGGTGCATGTGGTTTAGTGCCACTGCTGTAAATGGTTATATTCTATAGTTATTATATTTTTTGTTCCATCTTATTGTTGATACATTTGTGGAGTTTTTTCTTATCCCTTTCTTTCGTTTTATACATTTTATACAGCCATCTACATGGTCATACTTTTCATTTGTCACCTGTTAATTCATTTCTTCTATTCATTTCATAGATGTTTGCAATTGTCAGGTGTTATACAACAAAGGTCCTTGTCACGTTACATCTTACATTGAATTTGTTTAAACTCTCAAGAACTTGTTTTGGAAGGTGGAGACCAATATGTAACGACTTTTAACATGTCAGGAGCTTTTTAAAGGTGCCATGCTGGTATGTGAATGTTTTGTACTTTTTATTTGGAGTAAATTATACTGTAGCAACCGTGTTGCATATCCTTTCATTGTTAAAACAGAAAGTTAACAGCTGTAAAAGCATGTTTTTGCATAAATTTGAAATAAAGCTGATTTACATAGCGTGAAGGTATCAGAGATGTCAATGTCCATCCTTCCATCCATCGTCAACCGCTTATCCTGCGGACAGGGTCGCAGGAGAGATGTCAATGTGATTCTCTTAATGTATGGCACACATTCATGGTCATGCCACATGTGCAGATGTGCACTAAATGTTGCCCATGTTGCCTCAATGTCTTTCATATAGCTTAAACCATCCTCCAGCGTATTCATATACAAGCCGAGGTAGCACACATGAAAAAATGTAGCGCTTCACTTGCTCCCACACAATAGTCTCGTGATACTGCACTATCATGGAAACACGCTCACTGGGTGTCCATATAAAAATTGTGGCAGACTTTAGACCTGTGCAAAAAAGTTAAGTTTTACTTGTATGTAATATTCCATGTTGCCAATTTTCTACAGCTGCAGGTCTACTGAATTTCTGAGAAAGCTGGTCAGTGAGTGAGGGCTGGAGATTTTATCTCAATAAGCACAGGTGAGTCAATGACCCCATTAAGCATTGCAGAGAGCCATCGTTCTTGGATATGTGCAACAGTGCCCTTGAGAGTAATGGTCATGCCTTGTTCTCTCAGTTGGTGGCAATGTGTTACTTCATTTTCTTTACTATAGTTGGCTGCGTAGTTGCCACGAATGGAGGCGTATATGTGTTCAAATAGAAATGTGTCACTTTTTGTGGCTGCATATATGGGAACCTTATTTAGCGGGCTTGCTGTAAGTCTTATTTCCCTGCACTTTGCTCCTGTGTAGTTGAACTGCTAGTGCATCACAACATTTGCCTGGTAGAAGTCTTGCATGAGTCACAGGTAAAATGGTGGGGCTGAAAAATTAACTGTGCTATTTCTCCTGCTAGGTTGTTCTGCTGATGGTAAGGCATATAATGAAGTAACAGATATGTGCAAGGTTGCAAATTGGTTCAAGGTGAATTATCTCTCTTAATATTAAGAAAACTAATTTTACCATTTTTGTGGCTACAAACAAGACAACTCAATGATAAATATAGATGGTGTACCCATCAGTCATATCTCTTAATAGCATCAAAAATATTACGATTCTCTGTAAAGTGGGTACCATTATCAAAAAGTTCCCTGACACTTTATTATAGCTTAACATATCCATATCTTTGCTATTGTATGCGCCAACACATTTATGCCACTTTTTTTTCTTCAGAAAGGGTATTTTACAGTTGCTAATTTCCTAGCTTTAAAAATGTTATCCGTATTTGACATCAATGGATTGCAAGTTTGTTTATAAAGCCGTCCATAAGACTGAAAATTTGCCTAATGTTTTCTGGAAATATATTTACTCAATTTCCCTCTTATCAGAGCAGACAGTCTAGTCACCTTCACATTCCCCTTGTTAAAAGCCGTCACAATCAGTTTTCTGTAAAATATGTAGGAAACATATTGTGGAAAAATGTTAATCAGCTCCCAGGTCCAGCCATGTCAGTGCTTAACAAACATCTGAATAACACCTTTTTGGATAATCCTAATACTGTCATTTAGTTTAGGTTAAGTCTTTTTAAGTTATTTCTTGGAGTTATTTGTTTATTCTTTTATGATTGTATAGGTATATATATTATATATATATTACTTTTCTAATCTGTGTGACACTTCTTGTTACAGCAGGATATATATTTTGAAACTAATTATTTGTGTTCAAAACTGTAATCAGTTAAGTTTATTTTTACTTGATTGTTCTAATCATACCCGGGATAATCCTTTAAGGGTTTTGGACTCCTTTGCATATTCTGTTATTTATATTGTTTATGTTATGTTTTGGTATGTTATGTTTTGTTATATGCTATAAAGTAAATCAATCAAATATAAAAAGAACACTTTTTACAAGGTGTTCTTGAGGACAAATAGTGGTTGAATGCAGGCTTCGTCTACACTGTCTCTGAAGTATTGGTGTGACAGATGATGTGGGGTGTTTGGAGTGACTGAGTCACTACAGCCCTACAGTTCATGTTGTATTGGTGGAAGTAATTCTGACTAAGCTGTTTAGGCTCAAGGTTCTTTGATGTCCCTGCAAGAAACCTGCACTGCTCATTTGTACATGCAAACCCTATCTTTCCACTGACCACCGCATTCTGAACCAGCAATGAGGACATTAATAGTATCTTCATAATTTCTCCACATACTATCCATTGCTATTTAAACAGCATGAACACAAGCTTATATCCTTTTCTGCAATAAAATTCAATTAATTTGTTTCTTTGTAAGAATATTTGATTATTCCACTGATTAAACAATTAATTAGGATATATTTGGGTTTATGAATAACAACCAGAAACAGTTTATTGGCAAGTAGGTTTTCAGATACAAGATATTTGCTTTGGTATTTTGGTGCATAACAATAAACAAAGTGGGAGAAAATAAAAAAGATTAAGGACTACAAAAGTCAAGAAGTATAAATAGAAAACAGAAAACTTGACAATGAAAAAATAAGAAAAACATTTATAAAAAACGTATATATGTTTTCAGAATAATAGAGCTCGACAGTTTGTGCCAGAATGTGCAAAATACTGACCATGTAATGTGCAAAAATTCACAGTATAAAGTATAAGAAATATGTGCACTGTACAGAGAAACTAGTCCAAAAGATGTGCGTTAATGTAACGCATTGAGACAGATGTAGAGACTGTATGTTCATGTACCGTGTTATGTCCATGGGTGGGGGATAAGAGTAAGTGTCAGTCGGGGCCCCGGGCCTTGTTGATGAGGCCAGCTGCAGACGAGAAGAAATTGTTCTTGTGGCATGAGGTTTTGGTTCTACTGGACTGCTGCCTCCTGCCGGAGGGGAGTGTCTCAGAGGGTTTGTGTCCAATGTAGGAGGGGTCATCTACAATCTTTACTGCTCGCCTCACAGTCCAGAAGGCATGCAGGTCCTGGAGCTTTGGCAGATTGCAACCAATCACCTTCTCAGCAGAGCGAAAGATATGCCAGATGGTGATGGAGATGAGGATGGACTCAATGATGGCAGCATAAAAGTGTCATTGACCTTGGCATGTTGAATTTCTTCAGCTGCTACAGGAAGTACATCCTCTGCTGGGATTTCTTTGAGCTCCCACTAGAGGTCCTGGGTGATGATGGTGCCCAAGAAGTGGACAGGTGACAGGGGTGGGTGAGACTGGGTTTGTCCTGAAATCCACAACCATCTCCACTGTCTTACAGGTGGGGTAGGCAATTTATTTCAGAAGCATCTTTTGTTGTATTTGCTGAAATTCTCTTTACATCCTGACAGTAGTCAATAAATCAAATGCTCTGACACAAAAATGACAAAAACAATCTGTGCTCTATAAGATCGGCCAGTCATTTAATTTGGTCCGAATTAAATGACTGGCTGGCCTTCCTGCCTGTCTGCCCACACTCATCTCCACCAGAGATGAGCCCAATGAGGGTGGTGTCATCCCTGACCTTCAGGAGTTTGACGGACTGATGACTGGAGGTGCAGCAGTTGGTATACATGAAGAATAGTAGAGGGGAAAAGGAATGCAGCCTTGAGGGGAATGGTGCTGATGGTCAAGCAGGAGTCAAAGAGGTGTTTTCCTGTCAGACAGGATGTCTGTGATCCACTGGCAGGTGGTGCATACATGCAGGAATCAGGTGGACCATGACATGGTCAGAGTGTGTCAGTGCAGAGCGGGTGAGGGCTTGATAGAACAATAACTAAGGAGTCCGGATTTGTCTGCTCTACACACAGTATCTGGTTGATGTGCTTGCGCTGTGTCTCCTGCACAATGACTTCCCTAACCCGTTAATGCAGCCAACTGTTTCCACGACTCCAGTCTCTCGCAGCATTACACATGCCATATGTTTATTTTGATTGACATTCTGGCTGGGCTATACTGCTGCCTTCAGAAATGTAGGAAAGTTGAATGAAAGTTGTCATAGCCATGAAAGAAAAAAAAATATATTGCTGGATGTTCTTTTTCGCAGCCCTTGTGAGGATATTTCACAAAACTAAGTCTTTTTCTCGAGGCATGGACAAAATCAGAACAACTCAAAGTAACTTAACCAAATGTGGCTTTTGGTGAACTGCTGGTCATTTGAGCCCACTTGTAAAATGAGAAGAGATGAGATTGTTTGAGAAATTGTAGTAATTTTGACTTTTTGAAAATGTTGCTATAACACTGACAAGCAACAATATGGGCCAGTGACGCCCTATACTGACTGACTGAGTGACTGACATCCTACACTTATTGACTATACCAGACTGATAAGAAAAGCATGTTGGTTTATTTTGGTGTATAATGAACTGTTTTTGAAGATGGGTTACAGAGAGATGACTTGATTCAAGGCAAGTCATGTGCTGATCAAAGAGAGCTCTTACTCCTGTTATTGCAACTGGGTCCTTTCACAGGAATGTGTTTGACCTTAGTGGTCAAACTATGAGGGTTAAATGCCTACTTTATCTGAAAGCACTGATAGTAAATATATACAGAGTGAGTCCTGTGAAACCCTTTAATAATCAGTCGCTGGTATTACTCATGCAATATCCATAACTGGTTTGGCAGGGCTGCTATCCCTTGTGTTAGGCTGTATAAAATGGCAAATTATAACATGTCCATTGTTTCTGTGATGCACTGCAACCTGGCCACCCAAGTTGACAGTTCCATCATTTTAAAAATTGCAAGAATGGCTCCCTTACTGCAGGAGCAATTTTACTTGTAATGATGGTTGGGCAATTTTGCCATCTATTCACTCTACAAAGTAAAATACACAAAGGCTGCCAAAACTAAGTTTACATGAAATAAAGAGAACTCTGGCAGCACTTACTGTTGTGAAAAAGATATGTTTGTGTATGTAAACTCTATCTAGTGTTAAAATGATCCCTCACTTGATTTGTAAGCCAACAATAAAATTAATTGATGTAGATACATTAAAGCATTAGATTAAGTTGAACCTTACACTTCAGTTAGAACTCAATTAGTCAACAGAACTTAAATAATGCCATTTGTGTGGTGCTTTTACCAAAGCACTTTACAATACCATAAATGCATAATACTACATTGTTAGTTGTTTTGTATCAGTAATTATGCTCCATGGGTTACATACAAGTATGTGTACGTGTGTGGTATAATATCTTATGGTAAGGATGCAAGCCTATGACAAAGATACACAGACACAAATATCTGTACCTAGTCTTCACTGTGTACTGTTTTGATCTTTTAACAACTAAATCTGACCTGATGGCCTTATTAGTGAGTGCAATGCATGCAGTGCTGTTACTGCTTCTTGTTCTCACTACCAACAAACTTTCTAGGTTATAATGGTGAAAGAAAAAATATGTAGTGCTTCATAATTTATGTTCATTTTTGATAAATAATGAAACAGCCAGTGGACTTTTTTTATACAATATTCAGCATGCAAATGTATAAAACTTGGTCAACAGGAAATTTAACTGTTTACCCTGAATCTTGGTTAGCATTAATAAAAGTACAAGTAAAATAGTTTGTAGATGAAAAAAATACAGTAAATATAAAAAGGATAAATTAAAATGATAAAGTATATATTTCAAAGGTGACATTTGTATAATGCACTGCTCTATCCTTGTTTTTGATATCAATATGTAAATGATACTTTAGGGAACGGAGGCTCAAAATGCAAGAGACTTTGTATAGCCTTTTCACCCTTATCCAAAATATATCATACAGTAGTTTATTTAATAAACATAAGAAATTATATATTGTGAGGTGGGAACTAAAAGTGCCCTTGAGCAAGGTACTGAACCCCAAAAACTGTTCCAGGGGCACTACACTGCAGGTGACCCTACACTGGCCAGTCATGATCAAATGCATCTGTGTGGGGGTGCTGATGGAAATGTGAAAAGCATTACATGTAGGGCAATGCAAAAGCTCTATAAAATAAATCTGCTTTGAAAGGTTGGGCTGAAACACAACCAGACAGACAATTTCCAAAGGAGCACTTTCCTCATGTTTCTGTCTCTACTGTGTATTGCATTTTTCAGTTTCAACCATGTTCTCTAATTTATTTTTTATCACATCGGTTTAATTTCTGCTATATGTGATGATAATGTATATTTAAGAGCTGTAAATGTGATTTGTAATACATTGTAAAGTGCTTTTTGTCCTATCCATTCATACCATGTGCTCCCTGGCAAAGAGAAATCAATCAGATTCTGGTCCTTTAAAAATGTTTCATTGCAGCGAGGTTATTAAGATATTTTTTTTATAAATCACTGTGATAAAACAAAATGTCCTTGGACAGAGAGAGGCAGAGAAACAGACAAATAGGTGTCATCAATCCCATTTCTTTATGGAAAAGTAGAAGAGTTGTCTGAGCATGTTTTTTTTTGGTTGTAGTGACCTACAAAAAAATCAACTGAGTCTGTCGATTTCAAAGAGAAAGTCATGTGGCCTTGGGCTCAACCATCCAGTTACTCATCACCTTTCTACTGTTTAAAAGCAGAACACTGAATTTCAGCATTTGTGACAGTAGAATTCTTGTACAATGCTGTCAATAAACCTCATCAGACTGTGTGCTGCTGTGGATCTTTACAGTTTTCCACCCCATGTAGGACATGACCTAAATTTTTCTCCAAAAATATATATCTGCGTTGACACTGTAATACAAGTATGTCAGTGAAAACAATGCATTCTTCAAAGCAGTTTTTAGTTTTTCTTTCTATTTATCTTATACCCCTAATTGATGTGCATTTTTAGTTGGGACTTATTTTTATCTCAGACTGAGTGTAGGCTATAGTCATTACTGAAGAGAGACAGACTAATGTTATTTTCGTCGCATGCCTGATGGAACTAACAAGTCTCCTACCTCATCAGATTCAGCAAAGTCGTTGTCAATTGCTCATTTTATCTATATTTAGGTAGGTAACACCACTTTACTCAATGCTAATGTCAGTTTTGATTGCAAGAACAATGGCAATTTAAGACCAAGACCCTAGCGAAGCATGCCCTGTTCTGCACAAATTAGCCAAATGTAACCCAAGCCAAACAGCCTACAGCCATGCAGCACTGTATTTAGGTACACTAATGCTAATATCAGCATGCTAACAAACTCACAATGACAATGTTAACATGCTAATGTTTATAGCCTTAACGGTTACCTTGTTCACCATCTTAGTTTTAACAAGCTATCATTTGCTAATTAGCACTAAACACAAGGTCATCGTTGTGACAGGTATTTTTCAAGAAATCAAGCTTTGACCTGCAAATAACGAGGCAAACCACCAAATGCAGACTGGTCTGTGGGGGCTAAAATGTCTCTACAAACCTTAATGGCAATCTATCCAATAGTAACTTATACTAACCCTAACCTAATTTCTAATAACAAAAAGTGATACAAAATGGTCTCCAACAGGTTTGAAATCAACACTGAATCAGGTAATAGAGGTAATAAAACAATGATGAATTTAACATACAGTGCACCTAAAACTTAGTTGCATCAAATTTGATTTTAAAACTCTAAAAACCACCTGCCAGGTAGATGTTCAGTGTTCTATAACTCTATACTTTGGTGGAAGCAAATATAATTTAGGAGTTCATAGTTGTGCCATGCGATATCAAAACTGCATGGCATATATGTTTTATGTGTTCTTCTACTAACCTGAACTGCCTTGGGAAGATGGATGTGTGTACCACTGCCTTACTGAATTCCTCTACTGTTATTTGTGGCATATTTAGGAAATAGGTAGAGCAGGAACAGAAGCATCATGCTGCTCAACAAAACACAAAAAAGTACATTAATACCAAAAGTCTGAGACATATCTATTTCTGGCTACCCTTGTACAGACCCCTGATCTTGAAAAAACATATTGTAAAAAACCCTAAGACATTTCATAATGCAAGTTGCTTTCAGTAGAAGGATGGTTTCAGTGGTATACATGTAGCTGTGCATTGCTCCTGCTGAATGCAAGGATGTATTTTTTGTTTTGTTTTGTTGAACTGATTCTTGATTCTTACAATATTCTGCTCCCACCCTCGTTTCTATCATTGGTGTTATATGTTGGTGTTGTGTGTTTGCAGCACTGAATAACTTTGATTCAGTGAAACACTGTCGTAATTGGCATAGTTCTGTTGTTGTTGTTGAGCTTCTTTAAACCATCAATAAAAAAGCCACAAACGAGGATGAGATGTGTCTATAATAATGTGGCCTTGGAAATGACCCCGTCATTAAAGATTCCAGAGCTGACTAAGATTAATGGCAGACATTATGGACAGGGAAGCTGAATGTTCATTTGCTGACCAACATCCTTCCCTTAGCACAGCTCCTTCATTATGGTTAGAGTGACGTTCAGACTACCAACTGTAATTATGATAAACAACCGGTAATTGAACCTGCTCTGTTGTCATTACCACTACACCATATTGTCTCAGATAATAATAATTAAATCATACAAACAAGAATGATGGTTAAAAGATTGGATGAAAGGCTGCTGGTTGAAAATGTCTTTTGAAGGTCAAAGGACTGTACTATGGGATTGTATTTTTCAGTACTTACTACATTGTCACTCCAGTGCTATTACACTTTGACGTACATGTTGCCATGATGATTGGAATGATTGGATAAAGACACAGCGTACTTTGGGGAGAGCTGGTAGCTCTCCATCACTGTGGCTACTCTACGGAGTATCATTTTATGGACCACAGTAAATACATCACCAAGCTCTTTTACATTTTACAACCTCCATTATTTTACAAGGCAACTTCACTTATCCTCTTGCCCTTTGCCTGTGACATGGCCTATCAGTCATGGGGGAGCCCTCAGGAACCTTACAGTTCTGCAGGCAAATTAAACTTGATCTCTGAAAACAAGGGGAAACTCAGCTGAGTAGCACAGTGGAATATTTTATCTCCCTCCCATTAATAAGCTAAAATACAGAAAATCTTCTGAGATGCTTGCATGAGCCACTAAGCCTTTGCATGGACTAATCAGAAAATAGCAATATGGCAGAATAGTTCAACTGTCACTTGCACGTTGCATTTTTAGCAAGAAGGCTGTCAATTACTTTATGTGCTGCAACAGCTCATCCTACACTGATTGGAGGCAAATGAGCTGTGGCTTAACCCAATGGTAACTACAAAATACATGTTTCCTATACACTTCCTAGGCTGAGAAAAAATAAGAACAATAGAGTTCACATACAGACAAGTTATAATGTATTCCGTTTATTATCATCATAAACTGCTAAGAGACATTTGAAGCACATCGCTCTCCATCATCCCAAAAAGTCAATACATTCCATTGAATTTTATGTGTGACTGTAATGCAATCCGCTAAGACATGCAATGGCTAACCTGCTTTGTTACAGTTTGCTACAGTTTGACTAAGTGACACACCAAAATAAAACTAAAACAAAACAAACAAACAAAAAAAACAGATAAAAAGCCACTGATAAATATTATAAACTAAGAAGCTTAAAACATGCAAATTTACCAAAATGATAATTCTCCTATTTTCTTTTGCTTTCCCACCCTCATATGTTCAAGGAATGGTGCGCTAAGGGGTGGTGATGGAACAGTGGATAAGACATGTGTCTTTTTGGTGTGAGAGACCCGGGTTTGAATCCACTGTGAGACACCAGTGTGTCCCTGAGCCCTTGTTGCTCGAGAGGAGCTCAGACATATATAGGAATTGTAAGTCACTTTGGATAAAAGCGTCAGCTAAATGAAGAAATGTAGCTAGTCGCACACACTTGATATAGTTAATTAAGGGGGAAACATATTGGGGATGAAATGGCTCCCTGTTTCTACAGCGCATTTACCAGCTTATTAATCATAGATGTTTTTTGAACTCTGTGGAAACAAAGTGACTAAATATATAATTAATGTTAACTGTGCTTTGATGTGGACCTGTGAGCCAGCTGGTCAGGGAAACGTGATGTGCTTTTAAATTAATTCTACCATACTTAAGAACTATATCAGTTTATTTCAAATGAGTTATTCCATTAATCTTATTGCATCAGACAAATCATCATCAAAAGCCAGCAGTGCAGATGTTTAAGCCATTTGAGTTTGAACTCAGTTTTTAATTAAATGGAAATGCTCTTTGATTTGGAAATCCAGTGCTTTCTCTTTAGGGTGCTAGTGGCTCAGGAGGCACTGGTAACCCAGACTGGTTGATTTTTTAATGGAGAAAGTAGTTTGTTTGAATGAAATTCACTCGAATGCTAATGAATAGGAAATATCAATAGCCAAATTATTTTAAAGTCTGCAGTAAAATCAACCTATTGCCCATCCAATAAACTCACCATTTCAAGTTTCCATGATTAGATTTTACATTTTCATAAAGTGTTTGATGCCATTAATTTAAGTCAAATATTTGAGTATAAGTTGAGAAAACTTCTTGTTCACTAATAATGACACAATGTAGTACATTTATTAAAGTTTTATTTAAAATGACATAACAGCAATAAAAAAAATATATGATGTGCTATTTCCATCTCAAATATCTATTTTCATACATTTTGTCAGGGCAGGCTAGCCCTACACTTGGAAACTATTTTTTAGAATTCATCATGTCAGCTCACATTTACCCGTGTTCAGACCCACCTGTTGAATGACGTTAAGATGTTTTTGGTGCACTTGAGTACTCTAGGGCCATTTCAGGTTTAATGAAAACTCTGAGTTTGTTAAACCTGCTTTCTTAAACAAGGCCCTGGTGTAGTTTAGAAATTTGGCCATACGGAGGGCACACTGTCTTAGGTTTGTTCTTCAGTGCCAGACAATGCTGCCCTCCAAGATTTTCCTGGCTTTTGATGGATTCAGGTGAGGAGAAACCAACTTTTGGATCTTCCTGATGGCAGAGGAAGGCAGAAACATCTTTGAAGGTTCATCATTGATTACCTAACAGAGGGTGAGAGACAGGAAAGAAAGTATATAATAATGTCAGTTAACATTTGCAAGTACATTTTACTAGTGAGCCATGGTCTGTTTGCATGAGCTATCTGGAATCACTGAGCGTTAAAAGCGTGAAAATTGGAACTAAATAACTAAAAACAAAAATTACTCACAGAGCAACTATTGAATAAAGTGACCAGAAGCCCCCATCAGACAAGGCATCTGATTTCTATTGGCACAGTACACCACACACTTAGATAACTTATGATAACTTTAGTCCCCCCAACAGCACCTACAACAAATACCCACCTTTGTGTAAGTAGGTTGGCAGTTGAAACCTCCCTTCTAAAAGATGTTCATCAGGTTTTGACAGAAAGCACATTAAAAAAAGATTTTGTTCCTTTTACCAAAGAAAATAGTTTTTAAAGAAACAGTTGTAGTTAGTTGTAAACGGCTGACGATAATCATATTACTGAAATATGTTGTTAATTGTGGCATGTCATTTAGTCACATTCAAATTCAAAGTATGCCTGAATGTACGCAATGTTCCAATATGACAATTGTCATTAATTAATCCTCATAAATGTGAAATTGTCATTAAATAAGCCCTGATCATGTCCAGTCAAGTTGAGTGAATTAGCCAATTTTTTAGTTGGCAAAGTGCTGCAGTGCTGATAAGGGGGTGTGGTCTAGGCTGGTCCAGGTCCAAGTCAGGGCTGGACTGGCCATCGGGCATTTCGGGCATTTGCCCGATGGGCCGACGTGCTTTGTGGGCCGGTACATACTTTAATTAATTATTATTATTATTATTATTTTTTTGTCTGAACGGCCTATAAATATCGCACATCGGGCATTTTCTTCTTTTGTGGGCCGATGTTTTTTTTGTTTTTGTTTTTGCAACGGTATAAACTATTAAAGGTGGTGGATTGGCCAATTGGTCATGATCGACTCTGGGCTGGACCAATTATAGCCGAGGAGGTCAGATGCACCCTCCCCCTTCAACGGATCAGCAATGAGCAATCACATATTATTGCTGCTGAACAAAAATGGAGAACAAAAAACGTAAAGGAGGCGCCGAAAAAATTAGGGCAAAAAAGAAACTAGCCCTTCAGGCAGATGCTGCCAAATGTGCTAAAATATCACAGTTGTTTGGTGGTGGCTATAGTGGAGCTTCCACTTCAGTAAAATTAGCAAGTGATGGAGGCCAGCAGGTTGAAGAGGGAAAGAGGAAGCAGGAGGAGGAGAGACCCGAGGCGGCCGCCGGTCCAAGTGGCAGAACTGAACTTGAGGTAAGACGTTATGAGCTGCAGTCTATATCTGGGTCAGATTATAAACCAAGGTTAGGTGCAGCCTCTCTCAACCCGTAAATAAATGCATCCATCGATGATCCGGTTCTAATCCGCGCTCATATAGTTTTTTTCTCTCTCTCATCCAAACCGAATATGTTCATCAGTGGTACAGAGAGTCTACATCAAGCAGAGACACGTTTGTGTGCATTTTATTTTGTGATTTCACCGGAACGAATAGAGTCTCCGACTGCGATGAAGCGCGCGTCCGAGTGAAGAATGTGCGCGAGCCACAATGAGTAACACAATATTAACAATCTAGTAACTATTATTAACTAACAAGAAACTCTGATTAACTAGTAAGTAATAGCGCACAGGTGAAAGTGGTACGTCACTATTAATTAACTAATCAATAACTACTATTTTTTTAATACTTCCCAGAGAACTACTGAAAAAGTTTATTAACAATCTAGTAACTACTATTAACTAAAATGAAACTCTGATTATGAATTAGTAAGTAATAGTGCGCAGATGAAAGTGTTACTACATACTTCTGTGGGAATTACTAATTATTTGGATCCGTATTATAAAGTGAAGATCACTGGAACTAACTAGTAATGACTCAAGTGTTACTACATGATGTAGTCATGATTTGTGCAACCAAACACTAAAGTCATTTCAAGCGTTTGAGATTTTTGGTGAACTTTAGTATACTTTTAGAAAATGTCTTTAGTAACACTTGAGTCATTACTAGTTAGTTCC
>NC_060156.1:10484936-10498826 GCF_021292245.1 Micropterus dolomieu | reverse complement strand
CTCGTCCCTCTCCTCTCTCCTATCACTTCCTGCAGGTTTTCTGGCTCTGGAGCTGTGGAGTCTGGATCTGTGGCTGCGGGTCTCCTGCTGCCCCTGTGTTCCTGCTCGACACCCTCTGCTGCAACGACTATTGTTGCTAGTCTTATTGTTATTATTGTTATTATAATCATTAACATTACGATGGTTACCATTAACACTATTATACATATCTGTACCATTTTTCATTTAGTTTATAGCAACATTACCTTCACTGTCTGTACCTCTGTGTGTATATTGTGTAGGCTGCCTCCCTCCCCTCTCTCTCTCCTTACATCCCCCTCTCTCTCTCTCTCTCTTTCTCTCTTTCTCTCTTTCTCTTTCTCTCTCTCTCTCTCTCTCTCTCTCTCTCTCTCTCTCTCTCTCACCCCAACCGGTCGAGGCAGATGGCCGCCCACCCTGAGCCATGGTTCTGCTCGAGGTTTCTGCCTCTTAAAAGGAAGTTTTTCCTTGCCTCTGTCGCCTAGTGCTTGCTCTTGGTGGGAACTGTTGGGCTTCTGTATATATCATCACAGAGTACGGTCTAGACCTGCTCTTTTATGAAAAGCGCTGTGAGATAACTGTTGTTGTGATTTGGCGCTATATAAATAAAATTGAATAGAATTGAATTGTTGATTTTTCATCAAGAGTAGCTGCTCCTGACCGTCAACTAAACGTAATCCTGAGAGGACCCTCCATGGCCAATGATGCATGTTGTGTTCTAAATGCTGCTGATGACTATAACACCTCGACATTTCTTAACGAAGTTGAGCAGATAATGCAGAACAATTCCAGAATGAGATCCGACGATGAATTGGACATTGTTGTTACAGTGGCCTTAAACAAGTGCAGGGGAGGAGGGTTATGACTCAAATTAGGGAATATCCCTAACAACGACATTATTCAAAAGAAGGCATCTTGCCTATATGTCCTCACGAACATTGACAACAACCTATGTTTTTCTTACTGTATCTCACGCTCTCTGCATCCTCACATGTCTACAGTACAACTCGACCAGCATGCACAGCGACTCCATGCAGATGTCGGCTTTAATGCAGAGCATAAAGTCTCCCTATCTGATATATCTAAATTTGAACGCCTTTTGGATGTTAAAATTATTGTGTTTCATCACAATCGCGGCACAAAAAAATTGGATTTGTATCAGACACGTGAACAAATATATCCTAAAACCGTGTGGTTGTATCTGCATGACGATCACTTTTTTTTTTTTGCGT
Source organism: Micropterus dolomieu (assembly GCF_021292245.1). Lineage (NCBI taxonomy): Eukaryota > Metazoa > Chordata > Actinopteri > Centrarchiformes > Centrarchidae > Micropterus > Micropterus dolomieu. The sequence goes on along the minus strand of NC_060156.1, from coordinate 10,497,576 downwards.
TTTTGGGAGTTCTTACGTCTGTGATTTCTGCTACAAATGCTACTCAAGCAAAGACTGCCATAAATGTAAAAGTTTTTGCAACATGTGTTTTTCTGACGGCTGTCATGTGCAGAGTACTTCAGGCATTTGTTCAGACTGTGGCCGCATATACAGATCATCAGATTGTTTTAAAAGACATAAAAATGTGAGAGATTCAGAAAAGTACAAGGGTTTTACTTTATGTGGTCATCATTTTTCTGTAAAAACAGACGGTGTAGGACATAAATGTCAGAGAGGGAGGTGTGATCATTGTGGGGACAATTTAGCATCAGACGTTCAGTTCAACATCAATGTTTTATACAACCAGAGAAGCCCTCAAAGCCCCAGACTAAATATGTGTTTTATGACATTGAAACGCAAACGATTGACTGTAAACACGAGGCCATGTTTGTATGTGCTATTGATTTTGAGGACGATCGCTGGTGTGCCTCAGGAGTGGACTGTGTTGACCTCTTTGTGAAAAAATACAGACAGCCAAAATATAAAAACTACACATTCATCGCCCGTAATGCATCAGGGTTTGACAACTACATTATGCTTGATTATTTCACAAAGCAAGGTATAACACCAAAGCTGATCATGAGAGGTAGCAAAGTTCTTTTGATGCTCGATGTTGCCTACAGACAGAGATGAATAGACTCATACTGCTTCCTGCCCATGCGTTTATCTAAAACACCTGCTGCTATGGGGTTTTCAGATTCCCATGCGAAAGGATTCTTCCCTCATCTCTTCAACACTCCTGACAATGTTAACTATGTTGGTCCACGCCCTGATTTGCTTTTTTACGGTTATGACAACATGTCTGACAGTGAAAGCAAAACCCCTTGAATGGTACGACACAGCTCGCCACGAAACGTTTGATTTTCAGGCCGAGCTGAGATCATATGGGATCAATGATGTCGTTGTTCTTCGCAAAGCCTGCTTAGCATACCGCGAGGCATTCGTCGTTTGTACTGGTATGGATCCTTTTGATTACACTACACTTGCGTCATGTTGCATGTCTGTATTCAAAACACAATTCCTCCCACCTAACACCTTGGCGTTAACGTGTGACAGCGTGTATGTAAACCAGTACAAGACGTACTCCAGTGTTTCGATACAGTGGCTTGAATATGAGGCAATGAAAAACAGCATCGAGATACGTCACGCTCTCAATCACGGTGAAAAACAATTTGGTCCCTATCATGTTGATGGGTATAGTGAACAATAGTGAAGTGGTACCTGCATCGCTTATGAATTTGCCGGTTGTTTCTGGCACAGGTGCCCCAAGTGCTACAATCCTGGACACAAAAACACTGTGAATAACATTGTGTTCGGTGTTCTCCACAGGCAGTTTACTGCTAAAATACACACCCTTAGACAGTCCCACAAGCTTCATGTCAGGGTGATGTGGGAGTGTGAATGGGAGGAGGCAAAGAAAACAGATGGGTTTCTTTTTTGAAAGCTTATGAAGCACCGACAAGGCTCTCGAGATGCCCTGTTTGGGTGTTGTACAAATGCGTACAGACTGCATTACAAAGCTGCTGAGAATGAAAAAATACACTACTATGATTTCACGTTGCTTTATCCAACTGTGCAAGCCCGGAAATTCTATCCAGTAGGTCATCCTAAAGTCATTTTTCGAGACTTTGAACCGATTGAAAAGTATTTTGGACTGATAAAATGTACCGTTCTGCCCCCTAGAGGTCTATATCATCCTGTGCTCCCTGTTCGTTGTAACGGTAAACTGATGTTCCCCTTATGCATGACATTTACAGAGACACTAAACCAGTCCACTGATTGCATCCACTCTGATCCTGAGAGGGCTCTCTCAGGAACTTGGGTCAGTTTTGAGTTGCAGAAGGCTGTTGAAAAAGGTTATATAGTAACCAAAATTGATGAAGTGAGGCATTTTGATGATAAAAGTGACAATCTTTTCAAAGATTATGTAAAAACATTTTTACAGAGAAAATAGGAGTCCCCAGGTTACCCCAGTTTTGCAAATGATGAAGAATCCAGAGCAAAATACATTCAAGACTACTTTGAAAAAGAAGGAATTCGTCTGAACCCCGCTAGAATAGTTGTCAATAAGGCTTTGAGAAATATTAACAAGTTACTTCTTAACTCTCTGTGGGGACGTTTTTCCATGCGTGAAACCAGGCTAACCGTGAACTAGTTGACTGTTGTAACTGCACGTTACATGTTTAGCCACCAGTACAATGTCAGACAATTTGCATTTGTATCTGACGACGGCACGCTTGTGCAGTGGCGTCATAGAACTGCTCAGTCAGACAGCGTGCTGTTTGTGTCAAAGGCAGAGGATTGGACACCACAGACTGGGCCATATTTAGGAGATCTCACCGATGAGATTAATGGAGACAACGCTGGTGAAGACTACATTGTTGAGTTTGTGTCTGGTGGTCCAAAATGTTAAAATGTTACGCCTACCGCACATTGGAAAACAAAGCAGAGCTAAAATGTCGTCACTCCAGATACCCTGATTGATCTTGTACATGAGTTTGTGAATAGTGATGAGACGCCGCGACATGTGATGACGAAATCAGACACTATAGTGAGAAATAAAAAGGCTTTCGAACTAAAAAACAAAACAATAGCAAAAAGATTTCAAGTCATGTACACCAAATGCAGAGTTTTTCCTGATCTGAGAACTTTACCATATGGCTATTGAAAAGTCTGTTAGAGAAACTGTTGACTTGATTCTAGACTACAACACTCTTTTAGCCTGACTGTGTCAGGTCCTTCAAACGTTGTTAAAACATATTGTGAAAATGTTGATTGAAAAATGCTATTAAGCTCTTTTCAAAACAGATTAAAAACATTGTATATATATATTTTTTTTGTGTTGACGGCCAATGTATGGTCATTTACTAAAATTAGAAATGTGAATTTTGTTGACAGCTTACCGTCATTTTTATAGATTGATACATTGCTACCTAACATTGAGGTCAAAAATGTGTTTAAATTTATATGATGCACCTATTTTGTAAGGTGTTTATGCCTAGTTCAGAATTAGTTGTTTTCAAGGCAGAGTTAACCGTACTATTAATTTGTATACTAATTATCTTGTTTTGTTTAAAAACCCCAGAGATAAATGCCCTGTCATGGCATTGGCTAGACAAATGTTTCCTGGGAAGAGTCTTTTTTTAATGGATTTTTTTTGACGACTGTTACTTACGATTATTTGATGATTGATTTTAAAAGACACCTGATGATTTCAGACTCAGATCTGACTTGTTTTCAGACCTGCCTGTTGTGTATGTGGCTAAGAGAATGTAAATAAACACGCCTGACCCTATAATGTCCCTGCCTTGCCTTTTCTTTCTAGATAAAATCTTTTCTATTTTAAATGTTTTGTTTTTATCTATAATAAATTTTTGCATCTCTTGCTCATAAAATTTTCCCTGTAATATTTCGCCGTCATAGTCTTTTAACCTGTAAACGGGTGGGTCCCTTGACACGCATTCCTTTACAGTGAAACGTTCATCAGTATAATTTTGCTCATAACCTTTTTTACAGTATCACCCACATTATATTTAAAACGAATTACTCTTTTATCTTTTGTTTTATACAAGTTGTTAAATACGATATCTTCATTGAATTTTATGCGGTATTCTACCTTCAGCTAAGATATTTTTAAAGGATTCTGTGACGCATTTACCACTCTTATTTTTTTAAACAACGCATCCCATACGTGTTTTTTTAAAACAAATCTATTATTTCTCATCACCTCCTCCATGATCTTTGTTACAAAGACTGACGCTTCAACGTCTGTGTTCAAATATTTTATTTCCAACGACATACGCATATCTGTCTGCAATGATTAGAAGCATACACTTTTCAGAAAATCAGTACAAACACCTATGTTTTTACAAACCAAAGATTCAGTTAAGCAATACATCACATTGGCAACATCGACATGTTGTTTTCTGGATAGCGTTAAAATGCACAAATCAATGCTAAAAGTTCAAAAACAAAACACATGACCCATCTTTTTGACATGTTTAGTAGACTAGACACATTCCCCATTGTTTTTTAGTGTTGTTTCCCCTTCCAGATGTCCAGAGATTCCTTAACTACTGTGCTCACACTGTCCTCCACTCTAACTACCCGTTTAAGCGAAGCAATGAGAAAAGGGTTCCTCAGCCAAATCTGTAGAGCAGCTGCTGCAGTGTCTCGAATACTGCATTCACACGTTGGCACCAACCCAAGACCACGTAGGACGTGCTTGTGAGCATCAGCGAAATTTTTGTTAGAAAGCTTCTGCGTAATTTCTCTCTTATGTCCTTTGATATAAAAGAAGGGTAGCGTGTCAATGCATGTGTGAGGTTGTTTTCTGCACCATTCGTCTGTATAAGCGCAGTACACACATGTTTGTGCAGCTTTTTGCTGCAGTATATCGTAATAATAATAATAAGCTGTTAGGAGATGTGTCCTTGTCGCAACAGTCAAGAGTGTCCAAACATGCACCCTTAAACGGCTTGACCCTGCTCTTGTCCTCTTCTGCTTTTTCTTCAGGAATGAGAAATGTTAAATTTCTTTTCCCCAGTTCTTTGCCATAGTCATCCACCCATGAGTTATCATTATCCTGTAGTAATGGAAAATATTTAGGGCTGCTCGATAGATCCTCACCTGCTGCACATGTCCAAGTACCTGCACAAAACATTTTAATTAGAACAATGTAACCATCAGCCCCGTCGTGGAGGTCTTTGAGGTTGTCTGCGGTGTTGTTTGTTGTTCATCTTGCTTGTCCTCAGGACCAAAAAGTTTTCTTTTGATCCCTACATAGCTAACATAAAGTTTATACCATCTGAATAATTTATCAATGTGTGAGAAGATTTCAAGGGTTCTATCCCATTCTCCCCACTGGACCACAAAGTCTCCCACTCTTTAGACGTGATGGGGTAGCCTTTTTGTTGCTCTTGGGTTCCCATTTTGCCACCTTGCCTTTTGAATGATAGAATCGTCCTCGCACGATCTAAAAAAGATGTAGGATTCTGGGTCGTAGACTTCAAGGTCTGTCTCTACACGGTAGAGCTCTCCTGGCACAGACCCGCACCATTGTGTGGTATAGACTCCTTTTGAAGCACTCATATCTTTACAGACTTTGTTTCTGAAGTAATTCCAGTCTTTGGCTGAAAAAATAATGTGCGGTGTGCTTTCACAAAGAAAAATTTCATCAAGCTCTCTTGTATAAAGATGAACTGATCCGTGCTCAAACAAGAATCCCGACATTCTAAAATCTTCCACCGCCCATTCAAACTGAGGCGCCCAAGCCTTTTGGTCCAGAAAATCAGCCAATGTTGTTGGGGGAGTCTTCTTTCTAGGAGCCATACTCATTGCAACAGGATCTATAATTATACGTCGTTTTGGAGTCATTACTCCCAATGGATTACCTGTGACGTGATTGTGATGCTGCAAAGATGGCGCTGTTGTTCTGCACGAAGATAGTTCTGTCCGATACGGATTCACCCAAAAATCAGTCACACTGTTCCACGCTCTCAGTCAGATGTAAGTCAAAAAACTAGCCCACTATATATATACAACCGATTGCTAAAGCCACTCCCAAACATCCGCTTTTAGAGGATAACACCGGACATCCCATATACACAAACCCCCCTTTTCACATCCGTCTTCACCTTTTGGTGATCGACCCCCGCTAATAGAGGATGAGGCTGGACATGCCCTAATACACACACCCATTTTCACCCCCCCATCTCTTTGTTGTTCAACCTCGCTATGACCCCAATCTTTTTTTTTCTTTTTTTAAATTATTCTAAAAAAAAATTATTTAAGTTTTTAATTAAATATGATTTAAATTATTTTTTTTATATAATTTTAAATAAATTTTTGATTAATTCATTTTTTATTAATGTTACGCACATCGTGCACGTTCACATGCACGCGCTTGGCTATTTACTATTGGCTGCATACATGTGCACTAAAGCAGGTTGTCATTAAAGGTTGTCATTTGTCATTTTAATTGGTTGCCAATTGGTTGCTAATAGGAGACTGTCTGAGGACAGATGTAGTATGGACGCATGGTTAAATGTACAGAGGGCAATGTAAATGTTGGCGACATGAAAAGAGGAATGCACCGCCTGCCTCCAACCACCTAGTCAAATGAACAATGTCAACCCAGTCTCATAGACCTGAAAAAAAAAATTTATATAACTAATTTACAGAACCAAATATATTTTGACAAAACTATCAACACAATGAGGAAACATTTGGCAAGTCACAAAAATGAACTGAACTTAAATTAAAATGTTAGTAGCTGGTGCCGTCAAAAGGCTAAGTGGTAATTAAATCCCCTGACCAAACAATAAATAATTGTACCAGTACTATCAGTGCTGTAAAATTTGGTATCAGGTTATTTTAGAGTTCACAGCCATAGATTTTTTGTTTCTACAGGAACAGCCCACCAAAGATACACATCTGTGTCAGAGGTGCATCACTCGCCTACAGGGGGCATAGCTTCATGTTAATCATTCTGCTCCATCGCCTACTCGGTTAATACACATGCAGGACAAAATGTAAAATCTGTATGCAAATCATACTTCGAATGTTTCTTTACTCCCAACATCCCCTCACTCTGTCACAGGTAATGTATGTGATGTCTATTATGTTCATTCATGATAAATAATGTTTATTGTTAAAATCAAAATACCATTGTTACATTGATGTGCATGACAGAGTGTAGTAAACCGCTAAAAAACATTTTCTGTGGACGGACACACTTTCTACTATTTGCTGAATGTTGCAGGATCAGGATTTTAGCATCACACCTTTTCAACCGACCATGCCAGTGCATCTTTCACCATCACTTAAACATGAGGAAATTTACAGATGGTAGCTTTAAGTTCACAGTTAATGTGGGACACAATGCTATAAGATTTAGATATCACAGCACAGACAACCATGACAGCAAATAGCTTAGCTCTGGTAAGTCTCCATGGGGACAAAGAGAGGTGAGATAAAAGAGGCTAAAGGAAATCTCTGTGTGAAGCTTAAGCCTTAGAAACTGATGTCCTTATAAGTGTTTGTCTGTCCCACACAGTCGGACTGAGTCAGACACCATGGAAAGCGGCTTACAGCTATTGTTGCGCTCTCAGCTGTTAAAGGTTGTATGAAAGCCTAGCGCAAGGAAGGCAGGAATGATGCCATGCCACTCTGTGTCTGTCCCGCTGAATAAGCCTTTAGTGTACCATATGAAGGTGTTTGATGTTGACATTTAAGTAAAGAGCAGGGTTTGAATATTAAATGTTGCAATGCTGTTTTTTTCTGACACCAAACAATTGTTTATTAAGGTTTATTTTCTTGGTGCAAGATGTTTTCACTTTTGAATGAGCCCTTTTTTTACACTCACATTTATTGCAATGCAGTCATTTGACAGTTTGTTTTCTGTGTGAGTGTTTGGATCTGTCAAGTTTCTGCGCCAAATAACCGTGGGTTTCTCAGTAGGTGAGGAATTTATTTAGGATAATTAGTCTACTTTATTAAATATATACGGTGTCGATGTAAACATTGCCCTCAGTGCCTGACTTAAAGGATCACACACTGAACAGAACAATGCACAATCCTTAGTGAGTGAATAGTTTCAGTTTTGTATTCATACTGCACTTTGTGGTAAATTGCGTACATACTCAGCCACATAAATGGAGCCAAGGCTAACCTGAGGTGATAATATTGTAATGCACAAGGCAAAAGAGCACCTTAATGAAGCAGCACAGCAATAGTTAAATTGACTCAGAGCATTCATTTGTGGATTAGTGCATCATGTCATGCTCATTTTTGAAAAGAAAGACCTTGTTTGTTGATGACTCTGATCAGTCTTTACAGTTTCTCAGCTGTGGTTTCATATTTAAGTATTTTTTTAATAAATAAATTAATATATTATACATTGAGTGGAATATACAAGCTGTATCAACATAATAGCCCATTTGAGTCATAAATGCTTTTGAAATAGACATGGTGTTGATTTGATTCGTTGACCGCTTCTCTCGTTTTGTGGATACAGTCCATGGCCTTCAGGCATGCCCCAGCTCAGCCAACAAACATTTGGGTTGGAGTCTTTATGGACGACATTGCTGGTAATTAATTAATTAACACCCGTTGTTGATGACAGGTTTAAAAGACTCAACCCTGAAACTACATGACCAACCAATTAGCTACTGTGTTTGGTTGAAGTGCATCAATTTTTGCTGAATGGCATAATTGAGACAGTTACAGTTTTGGCTCACATGGGTGTGACTAGCACTTTTTTAAAAATTATTTTATGATTGGGGATGTCGGTTCAGTCGAGATGCAGATTTAGGAGGAATACATCAGCAGCAGCTGTGTTAGCTGCTGCCATAAATCATGGAAGTTCAAATGAGTTCCTCTCATTTCCTGTAAAAGCAGTGCATCTTCCATCATTGTAATGGGGATCGCCTTCTCCCTCCCAAAAGAATGATGTCCTTGGTGGTACAAGGAAAGCCCGCCAATAAAATCCCTGTCACCATGTTGCCTGTTCATAATGATGCACCTTTTTTCTGTATGATGGACAATCATACACATATTGACAACATGTCCACATACAGTATAACTACCTATTCGAACAGTGTTTCTTTTGTTTGAAGCAATTTGGTTAACAATGTTTTGCTCCACCCACAATGCCATCAGAATTGTGTTTGTATAACTCCTGTTAATCTTTCACAGACCTATCAATCAAATACCAACCAACCAACAGTTGCATATATATATGGCTATATGGCTCAGACACCATCAACACCTTCTCATGTTATTAATTTTTTTTGTTGCCAGTAATTTGACTATCCTGCCAATGGCAGATACAAGTTTCCATCCTGTTACAATCAGTGATCACCCTCTTCTGCTTGAACATTCAGAGTGCAATACTTTCATTAAGTGTTGGCATCCTAAATGGAATTGAGTGATTCCCCAGGAAGCTCACCTGAAAGCACTGCTCTGGGAAAGAGGGAAAGCAGTGCTCAGAGATAAAATAATATCTTACTCATCCCACAGGAAAAGGAAGGATAATGAACTAGAAAACTGTTTGCAACAAATAATCAAGGGTCTGGAGAATGTTTGTCACTAACCATACACAAAACAAAACCAACAATAGCAGACATAAAGGACTTTGCTGGGAGAACTCTATACACCCTAAAGACATGAATGGTGTTCTCTCCCCATTATACCTCTGAATGGAAATGGAAGGAGAATACCAATATACCTTCTACATAACAAAACTATAAGTAAATTGGGAATTTTTTTCTATAAGTGGAAAACAGTCATTTATGGACTGGACTTTATATACATCTTCAAAGCCCACAAGGAAAAATTTTTTATTTCATCAAGATTCATGTTATGCACAATTACATGAGAAAAGTATTATTTGCAATATTAACTGAACCACTTTTTTTTGCTAGCCATCTTTTTTTAGTCAAGGCTAAAGTAATTAGACGTGTGAGTATCGACTGTGACTGAAGACCATATCACGTGACGTAGGATGACCCCTTAATTATTGTTCCCTTTAAATAACCCTTGGCAGGGTCACAATTTGGTCACAGTTAAAGAAAACAGCTAATGTGAATACATGACCTGATTAATGTCTTGGAAATGGAAAAGTACTAGGCGTCCATTATATTTACATTAGTTCAGAACATGATTTTATTTTTATGAAAAGGTGTTTGTGTGGGCTTTGGCTTCCTCACACTATTGCCTTCAAGGCAATTTAATTAGTTATCTTCATCAACAACTGATACAGCTGTCAAAACCAAATTAGGGGCCGATTTGAAATAGATTTTGTGGCTCATATGATCCTATGCTAAAAACAGTTACCTAAAACACTTATTTAGAAATTTCAACAAAACAAGGTGCAACCTTACCATAAAATGTACCACTGGCGCCGATAATCACAAAAGGTACGAAGGTGACATTCTATGGACCCAGAAAAAAAAAAACAGTGCTCACCGTGACATTATCACCTTCAGGCAGGTGAAAACAACACCTTACCAATTAAAGATAATAAAAGACACTTCACCCCCCCCCAAAATTGGATAATTTAACTTTAATGTGAGCGATGTGTAAACATTTCACTGTGATTAAACTTTAATTCAGAATTAACTTTGCTGCATGCATTGATATCAAGCACTACAGTATTACCAACAAAAATTTCTTGATCTAGGTTTCAAATGTATAAAATATCTTATTACACTAGTGCGCTTATTTTAATTTTCTCTTAGGGGAATTCATATTCTTCTGTGTGGGATGGTCATTTTTATGACCTGTGTGGAATGGTAATGTATGTATTTTAAATAGTTACTTTGTATTTGCTCTTAATAACTGAATCTTAGACTGGTTTTGAATCACACATCCACTACACTCTGTTAAGGCTATTTGGATATCTTTAGAGCATTCATTTTAAAATCATTTATGAATATAATGAAGTCAGACAACAGATAATGAGTTATCCTTTTTCTAATAAGGATAATTTGACATTCAAACTATAGCATGTATGACAAACAAAAGCAAAAACAATAATACTTATGAGAAAAATATAATCTCAACTAAGCAGTCTGTTGACATTGTATGATTTGATAATATGCTTTTGTAACAAAACTTAAAGGCTCAGCAATAGTAGATTTCCTAACTAGTATTAAGCTTCAGACTGTAAGATAAAAGGCTACCCAAATAAATGGATGTCCTGATGAGTTTTCATCAGGAATGCATAGTATTTTCATGTTTGCATTAGGCCTACAGAAAAAAAGGTCCACACTTGTATAGCATTAAATGACATGAATCCACTGTTGGTTGCTACATAACGACACATGTCCCCTCTTAGATAGTATGGAGCAACAGTCACACTCCAACATCCAGCATCAATAATTATTCAGCATGATTTGTTATTATGTTTTTGTAATGAAATATTAAGTCTCAGCTTTAATGGATGGCTTAAACATTTTCAATCTTGGCACTGCATTAAAATGAAGGGCTGCCCACAAGTTAGGGGAGTCATAAGTAAAACTTTACCAACTTATACCTTCAAGAGCCTGAGGTTTGATCCTCCACCTGAGAAGCTGCTGTCCTTTGCTAAGAAATGTGTAACCCACATTACCCATGAGAAAAAGACTATTACTGATGACTTGACATCCAGAGGCAAAGTCGATCCCTTGGTGAAGTGTGGAATGTTGAAAATGCTGGTTTAGTGACAGACTAGCAAGTTTAGATGTACCTGTGTACTTTATGGACAGGCCCTAATATAAAGGGCTACACAAATTAATTCATGAAGCATTAGTGTCCTGATGAGTTTTCATCAGGAATGCATAATATTTACTGGTCTGCATTGCCTACAGAAAAAAAAGGTCCACACTTGTATGGCATTAAATGACAGGAATCCACTGTTGATTGCTACATAACGACACATGTCCCCTCTTAGATAGTATGGAGCAACAGTCACACTCCAACATCATTAAATATTCCTCAAGCATGATTTGTTATTATTGTTTTGTAATGAAATATGAAGTCTCAGCTTTAGTTGATGGCTTAACCATTTTCAATCTTGACACTGCATTAAAATGAAGGGCTGCCCACAAGTCATTGGAGTCATAAGTACTTTAAGATAAATAACTAAAAATTAGGAATAACATGGTCAGCAGCAAGATACTTTGTATTAATTTTTTATTAATTTTATTAGTTTTACTAGACCTTTGAAATGGTTTAGCCACCAAATTTTCCAAATATAATATTGACTAATTATGACATGATTTTAATCAATTTTACAATGTACTTGTTTCTTTAATCTATATTTATAGGTGTGCATTTTGTTTGTTGATTTGTATTACAGAAATGTCCACTGTTGGCTGGTACAAAATGACACAAGTTCCCTCTTAGATAGCATGAATCGACACTCACACTGCAACATGGATGAGTAAAAAAGAAATGTATGATTCTTAAAAGAAAATTATAATCTAACCTAAATAGAATCTTATATATACTTATAAATAAGGTATATTGTTATGTAACAAGTAATAGTTTCCAAATAACTCTCAATTAAGTCTTTTCCAACTCAACAATACTACTGTACTACTACTGTGTACTAAATCGCACATGAAGACATGTGTAACTCTTTCTAAAAAATCCATAACAATACCTTCAAGCAGTATGTCTGACAAGTCTACCACAGTAAACAAAATTAAATCAAACCTATATCTAATTGCCAGAGAACAATTGCATTACTATGCCAGCAGTAGTTAGCATTTGATGTCTTATCCTAAGAACCAATCACTGTCCAGATAGCTAGTCAGGATTGTGTATATATATTCTGGGCTCCTCAGAGAAGGTGCATGGCAGTCTTTGGCGTCTTGTGGAAGTGTTGACAAGTATGCAGTTTTTTGAAGGAGAAAAACCAACCTTAAAATTTCTCTACTATTCTTACTAATCGTTTACCAGTCATCCATTTATCTATCTGTCTATCTTAACGGTATGTAGACATATTTCACCTGTGTTGTTCTTTTGAAAAACTTTTTCATCTATCCATCCTCAAGACCAAAGCGAGAGGTAAGTTGAACATTTTTACCAATACCCCTTGTATGTTTTCATCAAG
>NC_060156.1:10483984-10484916 GCF_021292245.1 Micropterus dolomieu | reverse complement strand
CCCGAAATGACCAGATTATCCTGCATACTACGAGCCTGGAGATCGATGATCGCTTCTCTAATGTTTTTATTGTCTGCCGAGAGCCGCGTCATTCCCTCCGTGAGGGATTTAACCGAACCTTTGAGGACCTTGTTTTCCGCCGCGAGCTCAACCACCTTTTTCTGGCTGAACTCCAGGGATTCCCGCAGAGCCTGAAACTCTTTGTGAAGTACTTCCACAAGAGATAATCGGGCATCAAAGCTAGACAATTTCTTGTCTATTGAATCCAGGATCTCTGTGAAATCTGCACCTTGCGAGGAGACTGCTCCAGGTGATGCTCCAGGTGAGTCTTCCGTGCGGTTTCTTTTTGATTTCCCCATGACCACTCGATGAAAACACTGGTCAATGTAAACTTCAAGGTCCTCCAAACACTCGTCCTCGAGGTCCTCCAGTGCGATTTGACTGCTCTTATTTGTTAAAATTGGCGGATTGTTTGTTTAATGAATTTAGTTTAGCTGCGCGCTGCCATGTTTGAATTGCACCAAGTCTCACAAGATTACACAAACGCTCACCGTGTCATCTCCTATCTGTCTATCTTAATGGTATGTAGACATATTTCACCTGTGTTGTTCTTTTGAAATCTATCCATCCTGAAGACCAAAGCGAGAGGTAAGTTGAACATTTTTACCAATACTCCTTGTATGTTTTGTAACTAAACTATCAAATTTAAATATAAACATGTACATATACATAGTATTGTATAACATAGTATATTCTGACTGTATCAGATTGTACAGATAGTTTGTTATTGTATATTGATTGCTTAGTGTGTAAATATTTTTACACCTATGTAGAATGTTACTTGTATATTGTATATAGGGTGTATATAGTATGAATATTATTTATACTAATACATAGAATTTTAACTGATTCTACTTTTATTGTATTTTATT
>NC_060156.1:10379101-10483964 GCF_021292245.1 Micropterus dolomieu | reverse complement strand
CTGGGCTCCTCAGAGAAGGTGCATGGCAGTCTTTGGTGTCTTGTGGAAGTGTTGACAAGTATGCAGGTTTTTGAAGGAGAAAACCAACTTTAAAATTTCTTTACTATTCTTACTAATCGTTTACCAGTCATCCATTTATCTATCTGTCTATCTTAACGGTATGTAGACATATTTCACCTGTGTTGTTCTTTTGAAAAACTTTTTCATCTATCCATCCTGAAGACCAAAGCGAGAGGTAAGTTGAACATTTTTACCAATACCCCTTGTATGTTTTCATCAAGGCTGTTTGTAACTAAACTATCAAATTTAAATATAAACATGTACATATATATATAGTATTGTATAACATAGTATATTCTGACTGTATCAGATTGTACAGATAGTTTGTTATTGTATATTGATTGCTTAGTGTGTAAATATTTTTACACCTATGTAGAATGTTACTTGTATATTGTATATAGGGTGTATATAGTATGAATATTATTTATACTAATACATAGAATGTTAACTGATTCTACTTTTATTGTATTTTATTCCTTACATTCCTATATACACATACGTACACAGAAAAAGTACTGATAGCTTCATATTGTTTTACAAAGTCACCCAAGTTATCATGCTGTTCTTCTCATTGTATAAACTAATTAAATACTTGTTATAAGTCAAGACACCATATGATGTATAATATATTGTCAAACATTTCACAGGAAAATGAGACCCAGAAGGGTTTTTCCTAAAAAGGAAGCCTTGCAACTTCACTGCATCTGAGAAAGAAAAAGCCAAATTTCAGAAAGGATTCATCTACAAGGAGAAAGGTATGTTATTAGATCAGAACATAAGATTCTCTGTTCAATACTGTATTTAACTACAACTTTCTTGGTTGCTAATGAATTATAAGGAAATGGAGCATTGTAAAGTGTGTGCATAGTATTATACAGTATATATAGTTATATGTTGCCATGTAAGGTGCAACCTGAAAATGGTTTAAAGGCATAGCTTGATTTTGTGTTCAGATATGAGAACAATATTGATCTTGTCATACAACTCTCAGCATGTCAGTCAAGCTAAGCAGGCAACAATTAAAATAAGAAATACCCACTGCCATCATACATAGTGCACAAATTTTTGATGTGTATTATATAAACGTAGATACAAATTCAAACCATTAGGGCATCATCCAGCATCTTCACCACCAAGATCGTCTAAGACCAGCCACCCGGACAGCTGCTGCAAGAATTGGTTTAATTGCATCCTCAAATAATTTCTGCACAAACTGTCAGGAACCATCTCAGGGAATCTCATCTGCATGCTTGTCATCCTCTTCGAGGTCTCGACCTGACTGCAGTTTACCATCGCAACCGACTTGAGTGGGCAAATGCTCACATACAATGGTGTCTGGCACTTTGGAGAGGTGTTCTCTTCATGGATGAATCCCAGTTTTCACTGTGCAGAGCAGATGGCAGTGTGTATGGCATCGTGTGGGTGAGCGGTTTGTTGATGTCCTAGTTGTGGATCGAGTGGCGCATGGTGGCGGTGGGGTTATGGTATGGGCAGGCGTGTTTTATGGACAACGAACACAGGTGCATTTTATTGATGGCATTTTGAATGCATAGAGATCCAGAGGCCCATTGTTTTGCCATTCATCCACGACCATCACCTCATGTTGCAACATGATAATGCACGGCCCTATGTTGCAAGGATTACAATTCCTGGAAGCTGAAAACATCCCATTTCTTGCATGGCCAGCATACTCACTGGACATGTCACCATTGAGCATGTTTAGGATGCTCTAGATCGGCGTATAAAACAGCGTGTTCCAGGTCTTGCTAATATCCAGCAACTTTGCACAGCCATTGAAGAGTGGACCAACATTCCACAGGCCACAATCAACAACCTGATCAACTCTATACAAAGGAGATGTGTTGCACTGCGTGACGCAAATGGTGGTCACACCAGATACTGACTGGTTTCCAGACACCCCCGGACACCCCCAATACAGGGAAACATTTTTGAGTGGCCTTTTATTGTGGCCAGCCTAAGGTACATCTGTGCAATACCCATGCTGTCTGATCAGCATCTTGATATGCCACACCTGGGAGGTGGATGGATTATCTCGAAAAAGGAGAAGTGCTCACTAACACAGGTTTTGAAAGTTTTGTGAACAATATTTGAGAGAAATAGGCCTTTTGTGTACGTAGAGAAAGTCTTAGATATTTGAGTTCAGCTCACGATGAATGGGGGCAAAAACAAAAGTGTTGCGATTATAATTTTGTTCAGTGTAAGAACACAGAAGAGGGGGGGCACATGAGGAACTTTCAGTTTAGGAGTTTGTGTGTGTCTTAGCTTAAAAGCACATTCAATAAAGTTTGCTTTAACATAGTTCTGTATATTTTGTGCTGTTTTCTATTTGTGGTTGAACAACTTGTGTTATGAATAGCCATCCAACATTGTGATGGTTCTGATGAGCTATAGGTAACTCATCACTATTTCGATGACTATTAAAAGCACTAACACACATTTAAACCGTACATGCTAAAGAAATATTTAAGTTGACAATACTGAGATGCAAAAATCTATAAAGACAAATACCTGCTAAATATCAGTGTGAATTTAATGCAGCACTGGTTGTGTGTTCTCCACTTGATAACTCTAAGTTCCATTGTTACGATGCTGTACCATTTGACAGCCCTCAAATATGCTTCTCTATTCGCAAACAAATGTTTAACCCCACATTTCAAAAAGCTACAATGAGAACATTGCTGGTGACACTTTTCTAAAAAACAACACTACAGCTTATAATGTTTTCTTAAGAATTGTCCATTTTGCTTATTTCTTTTTATTTGTAAAGTGTGTCTTAATGTCTCTGTGGACCTTTCTCTAAGGCTAAGAACAAATGTACTGCTGAAGCATTCTGTATAAGTTTTTAGACAGATTTTAAATTTTTCAGAGACAGGCTTCATTTAGCACCTTAAATACCACATCATAAAACCTAAACACACACATATGAACTTGTTCATTTGTAGCTAAACTAACCTTTTCAACATTTCACACTTTAGTTTCGACATAATGTGATTTCAACTGTACAAAAGTAGCTAACTAGCTTTGTAATACTTGATCACCAACAGAAGGAGTTTCCCTCTGGCTTTCATGTCCTCTGTAATAGTCTTTTTCTAAGGGGTAATGTGGGTTACACACTTCTTAGCAATGGACAGCAAGTTATCAGTTGCAGGATTAAACTTCAGGCTCTTGAAGGTTTCAATTATAGTTTTATGCTATAATTTCTTAACTAAATAATTTTTAGTCAAATAGGCAGGATGTTGCAGTCAACTTGATAGTCTAACGTGAGCTGCAAAACATCACCATGATGTAGCTTTTCTCTGGCTGCACAAAGTTGGAACCACCTGTTGTCTGATCATTGGTCTAAGCTTACAGTAAGCTCACAGTCTACCAGAGGTAGATTGTGTCTGACTTGACAACGCTGTTTTTATACCCCGACTATCAAGTTGGTGAAAGTCAGCCACAGTCATCTCGGACGCACCTACTGTCTACCAGTTATGCACAGCGTGCTAACTTCGACAGCTGTATTCTAAAATTAACATAGCTATCCTTATTAGCTAGGCTCCTTACATGCTTGCTGATAACTTTTTTGAAGGTGGGTCTCCGACATTGACAACGTTGTGTTGGATAGATTTGTGCAGCGGTGTTTAGGAAACTAACTGTTCAATTGCCAGACAGGTCCGTTGTCAATGTGTTTGCGAGCAACAACTTCCTAAATATAGATTTAGGACACATACAAACACTGGTCATGTATCATGATAATTACTAGCATTAAATCCATTAATTAAAAATTAAGAGATCTTGCAGCTGACCTTTGTATTCATTTTGTTTTTACTTTCACTTTTTTTGTGCTTTTAAAATACTCATTCTGCTGCCTACTGGGTAGTCTATCATTTTAGTAGTCTGAAGCTTGAAACAATTTAGGAATTTCAATAAAAACTCAGGCTTTATATTTTCTTACAATAACAGATTATACCAAATAAAGACACATTTAGTTAAGTTTATTTCTTCTCATAAGTATGATTAATTTTGCTTATTTATTCATTTCTTTTGTTGGAGTGTGATTATCGCTCCAAGCTATCTAAGAAGGAACTTGTATCAGTATGTACTAGTGAACAGTGGACTCCTATCGTTCCACACAGTACAAGTGTGGTCCCTTTTTCTGTAATGCAAATCAATAAATAAAATGCATTTCTGTAAGTGTAGACTAAGCACATAGATATGATGACAAAATGTATTGACATTCAGTGGTTGTGAAAACTGGTCAGTTTAGTATTTTGGGACTGAACAAGTTTAAAGCTGTAGTCAAGGTCTGATGTGAAATACTTTTTAACAATTAATTAAAACTGAATAGAAAGTATCTTACCTCTAATCATTTAATTTATAATTCTACTCTGGTTGTTTTTTTATTTTTGTTCCTTTTTTTTGGAATCTAAAATCCTTTTTACTCTCCTGCTCTCTGTGTAGCCCTTTATTTTAATACAATGTTGATCTTAAAACACAAGACATCCACTAAAACTCAGCCTTTATATTTTGTTTCAAAAGAATAAAAAAGAAAATAAAGAGACTATTTAGTTAGTTTATTTTGTCTCAAAAGTATGATTAAATTTGCTTATTTATTATTTTCACACAAGTTGGACTGTGATTATCGCTCCATGCTATTGTAGTGAACAACGGTGTGGATTTGTGCATTTTACATGGAATAAATGTGGAGCTACCCTAAATTCCTCTCTCCTCCCCAGAGAAGAAGGGGAGGGGTCAAAGTTGCTTTCTCTAAGTGCTATCCCGACCATAAAACTGGCACCTTTTTGATTCCGAAGCTGATAACGCGGGGCCTGACTGTTAAACTGACAAAGAGACACGAGCCAGCCATTGGCATCTCCCTGAACAGCCTATCAAAACTGGCCCCCCACACACGTTTCCGTGGCAACTGACCTTATTCTTTGTTTTATTACCACATCAAAAAGGAAAACCCCTGTCTCACCCAAGTGTGACATGTTCCAGACACTGAACTTTGGATGTAAAAGGACTGCAGTCTCCAAAGGCTCAAAGCATTTAATTAAATCTTTAGTTACCTGATTACGTTTGCCTCTATTTGAGTAGTTATGTTAACTGCTGTTGCTATCTGTTGTTTATTAGTGCTGAAAAGAAAGCTACTTATTTTCAGCAAGACACTCCTTCATCTAATGTAATCAATGCTTGTTCATAATACTTTCTTACAAAATTTCTTTCGAAATGATGACAAAGAAATGTTTTACGATACTCTTAATCGCCAGCTTGAATTTAAGGATGAATCAACAAATTCCCAGTTCCTAAGGAGAGACAATCTTTGATTTAATCCAAGCTTTCCTCATGTAACCTGAGCTCCCCCAAGTGGACGAAATAAGTATTACATGCCCTCATCGGAAATGCCGTTAAATGTATAAATATCCTGACCAATAATGTGACAATTGTTTCCTGTTACCAAATGCCTAGAACAGTACAACCGTTCAACCATTGAGGTTCGATTGTGGAAAATATTTGATTATAATACGTGCAAATAGATTTCTTTTCTTTAGACGTTAAGTTTAGAAAGGCAGTCCCTTGGGAAACCTGAGACGCCCCCTGGGGAACCACGCCCCAGACAACAAAAGAGCGACACGCGACCTCGCCGCTCTTCTCTCTTCTCTTCGCTGTTGGCTCTGCCACTCTGCTCGGCCCTCTGGACGCTTCGGCACGAGCAGCGTGCCTCGCCGGGCAACGCCCAGACTCGGCCAGCGAAACAAACAGGCCTTTGTTTGCCTGAAGCTACACACCTGAAGTGCCGCGACATCGATCTGCCTTCAGTTTGTTTTATTTTCTTTATTTCTTTTGTTTGTTAAAGTTATCAGTCCGTTAAGTTACACTGGACTAATTCAGGAACGACCAAGTTCCATTTTAAGCCTTTTTCGTCGAGCCAACTTCACCGAGGTCAGACCAAGCCACGTGTTCTCGCCAGCTACAACGAAGGAAACCTGAAAACAGCCGAATTGCCAGACGGAGGAGGCGTTTTCAATCAGACTCGGAGAACCCTGGAGAATCCCTAGCAAAAAGCCAGGATCGGCAGCTAGCATGGGACCAGCAACAGGCCAAAAGTAGGCTGTCGACAAGCAGTAAGACTTAACACACGTTCTGTGATCAGATGTCCATTTTAACTCTACTCCTAAATTATGACATTAGTTTACTTTCATTAGCTCTTCTATGCCGTATGAGTCAAATGCTTCCCACAATCGAACCTCCAGGCTCATTATTCAGCAAATGTTTATGTTCCCTGTATCCAACCATCTTTTTATCACCTTAGTTAGAGAATAAATTCACTGTAATATAATCAAGAGCTGTGTGTGTTGCCTATTTATAGTTCCTGCCAAGAGAATTGACCCTTTAGATATGAGACTGACTGACTGATTTAAGATAATTGAGCGATTATTAACTAACTGATCACTAGTAATAATTGTATAATTATTCAAAACTACCTAGAGGTCCGGAGACTCTAGGATTATAACAACTCCGGTGGTGCCCTTAACGAGGAAATTTTGATTTTATGAATTTTAATTCATAATTGGGTATCAATTCTCATAAATTTATTAAAATGCATAACTAATAAATTTAGGTCTACTACACTATCTAAGAGGGAACTTATGTCATCATGTACAAGCGAACAGTGGACTTCTGTCGTTCCACACAGTACAAGTGTGGTCCCTTTGTCTGTAATTCAAATCAATAAATAAAATGCATATTTTTAAGTGTAGACTAAGCACACAAATATAATGAAAAAAAAAAGTATTGATGTCCAGTGCTTGTGAAAACTGGTCAGGTTAGTATTTTGGGACTGAACAAGTTTAAATATCTAGATGTCAAATGTCAAATAATTTTTTATTAATTAATTCATTTTTTATAATTAAAACGATAAAGAAAGTATCTTTATACTGACCATTTTATTTCTAATTCTACCCTGGTTGTTTTTCTATTTTTGTCCCGTTTTTTAGAATCTAAAATTCATTTTACTCTCTTCAGTGTAGCCCTTTATTTTAATACATGTTGATCTTAAAACACAAGACATCGACTAAAACTCAGCCTGTATATTTTGTTAGAAAAAATTAAGAAATCGTGTTTCAAGAGACAGCTTGTATAATAGCCCCTCTACAGTCTGAAAGACTCCCTGGGGCTACAAGCCATTCACTCTATAGGGGAGTGTTAAGAACGACGTGTGTGAATGAGTCGTTAAAATCTCTGCTTTATCCACTAGAGGCACTGCTGAGTATGGACTTAAACACTCACACACCTGCAGGTCCCCTCTTGACAATAGTTTAAAAAATTTACCAGATGGTTTTAGACATGATTTTAGCATAATTTAAAGCATGTCCAACGTTCACTTTTTAGTCCCCTCTTAGTGTGTGTGTAACGACGTCGAGGTCCACTGTTGGATAGGTTGGTAAGTGCACACATACACACACACACACACACACACACACACACACACTCTGTACTACATAGGAAGTGAGCAGAGCCAAAGGGACTAACTGTCAGAGGAGGCACCTACATGCATCAATGCAACCTGATGGTCCAGAACCTACATTTCTTCATGTGGGTCTGGCTGGGAGGAAACACTCTCTAAGATCGGCTTCGTACTCTTCTTCCCAGTAAGTAAGCACTGTTGTTGCCAAGCAAGCAGGAGAGTGACAAATTAACTTGATCACCCAGGTACAGCAGAGATTGGCATAGTATTACAATTAAGTCAATGTTTGGACTAATAGAACAAAGCATCTTCAACCAGCTTTCTACATTAAATGAGCAACGAACACACAGACCCTTGTGAGGCATATAAACATTGTACTTCATACCATTATCAATAGGGCACCCAATTATTCCACGTTCCCATCTGTTTCACCTGATATAGAGCTAGAATGGATGAAATATTGGTCTATTTACAAGGTACATGCTTTGAAGAGTATATTCCGGTAAGTAATTCATCTACATCTGATGGATGCCATGGCCCCAGGCTCCAGTCCTATGAGACCACACTCTATTTGAAGCACACTCATCCTGCTTGTCACTGTCCTCTCAGTACATACAGTGTATTTTTCCGCACTATCTCATGTGATGTGTGTGCCAGGAATAGGAGCATGAATAAATTATTGATGCCAGACTCTATTCTGTACTTAGTTATAAACCAAGCTTACGTAACAATGTTGCCTCCTATTCCGGTTTAAAAGAAGCCTAAACTTCAGTGACTGAGGAAGTGCTTTTGTCTGGTGGAGCAAGTTTTAAAAACACATTGTGGCTTTCAGTTAAATATTGTCACAAACAAGATGTTTTTAGCATCAAACGTCCCATTTTCATATTTTATACATAATCTACATGTGATTTTTTTTCCCCCCAAGCCACAAGGAAATGAAAAGTTCCAGATTGCAACAAACATTTTGCATATTTATATTGCTTCTTATGCGAATGGCAAAGATTAGACCCACTTTAACAGATGGATCTTTTCAGTTGCTGGAACTTGAATTTTTTATGCAGAGCAGACCAAAGCCAATGACTTAGAGAGTTACCGAATAAAACTGATTTGGTAAAGGCAGCCACCTCAACCGAAAATCTTTCACACAGGGCAACATATGCCTTTATGTAAACATCATTCTAAGGAGGAATTGTATTTACAGCTCCTCATATTTTCAATTGTGAGAACAAAGCTCACTTTTTTTTGTCCAACCTCATTGATCTATCAGCCAAACTTATTATACGTGACAAACCTCAGATATTTGCATTATATGCATTATTCCAAGAGGGCAGGGACTGAATTTAGGTCTAACATACAATATATGATCACATATTCTTTTATACCTAACTCTGCACAAACCCCTGTCTTTGGATATTAATTCCCACAACAAATACACAAATTACTTTCCCGACACTGGAGGTAGAATGAAAACATTTAGTGATGCTGAAGAGTTCTCCAACTTGAAAAGCTACAGCATCCATAAAGCTTTGTGTTTGGTTCCCTTGTCCCTTGAAAGTTTGATATTTCCGCTTTCCCCAGCGCATGACACAGCATACTACAATTGTACAGTATTAAAAATGTAAAGCTTTATTCAACAGCTGGGTCCAGTGTCATTTATATTCTACATTTTAGCCAAATTAATACAATTTTTTAAATCATCTTGGTAAAGACACAGACAGACTATGAGGAGTGAAAACATAACCGCCTTCCACCTTCAGTGTTGGAGCTAATGACGCATGTTGCAAAGGACTTGTGTTTATCAAAGGCAGATGTTCATTAGAACTTCTCTATAGATAACTGGAGACACAGTTAGTTAGGTGCCTTGGATGCCATATCATTGGTTATTGTAATTCACGTGGCCTTGAATGGTTAATAATGTAAAATTTAAAGTTAGTGCTAAACAATGAAGCTCTTACAAGCTACTAAAAGAAGCATGGAACAAGCCCTTTATTATTTTTGAATATTCATTATTTAATTAGATGCTAGTTAAGTATGTTCAATTTATAGCTTAAAATTTTCTTTTAATTCCACTTTTTTCCCTGCATCTTATAGATGTCTGTCTCAGAATGTGAGTTATCATTAAAGAAATAAGCTCTCTTTGCTCAAGCTCTCTTTTGCAACATACACTTGAGTACAGCAGATAATAAGAACAACAAACATAATCAGACAAACAAAAGCATTCATTCCTTTCAAGAGAAGTGATACACTGAGGCAGCTTTTGCATGAGACCCTTATAAATAAAAATGATAGGATGGTACATGTTGAGTCATGTTCATAATGAGTGTCATTAAGTCACACACCAGCACTAAAGCTGCCTCAAAATGAAACCTGACTTAGTTCACAGGATTTATTAAATTTGAAAATTCCCCATTCATGGAGCAATAAACCAGTGTTACGTTAGATATTAGGTAACAGGGGGGGCAAAAGAAATGACACAAAACCAAAAAGAGATACCTCCAAACCTCCCTGAGAAAAAGCACATTGATGTTCTTCCGTGTATTGTGTGTGTGGTCTGTCATAGAGCAGGTGATTAAATGGAGCTCTTGAATAAAACATTGATATCTACATGCCCAGAGCAGGTGTTTATATACAGTACTATGCATGTTTAAATGCTACTATATACAAAAGAGGCTGTTCAAGCCAATGCCAATTCAGCAGTGTGAAGAGGCTGAAACAACTCTCACAAAGACACTGGTCATTTTCATAATAATCAGAATTGTCATGTTTTCAAATTATGATGGATTTGCATCTGGGACTGAATAATTGACTGAGAGGGACTCTTTTGGGGTCGATGAGTTTGAAATATGATGATTACACAAAGGCATTAGTGAAAACACCCGCACCCTTTCTTTCCTTTACTTTCTCATTGCACATGATGAGATGTGACAAGATGTCCGTTCATCCTTAACAATCATCTCCACTTTACCAAGAATATTACATTTTAGCACATACCTTTGCAGAACAATGCACCATCAACTGGAGTCTGAAGTAAGACAGACAATAACAATGGGACACGTTTTCCCTTTCTGCTAAGGCAACTGTGTCATGTCCATCACCTGCAACACTTGGCACCTTTTTGAGGGAGCAGTGCTTCCTGGTGATCATTCCATGGCCCTGGAAAAGCATTTGCTATTGTTCTGGTCCAGCTCATCCCAAGACCCCTCTGGCCAGACCGAGAAGCCTAAGGAGGCAGTGGAGATGCAGCAAGGATAGATACTGGGTCACTGTCCAAAGCACTGGTGCAGAGGATTAATTGCTGAATCAGAGTGCAAAGCTGGTGCCTCTGCAGTGGCAGTAATGGGAGGGGAAGCCTGCTGACAAGGCAGTGGAAACTTTGTGGAAGGGCTAATGGCTGGGAAAGTCAACCAAACATCAGTAGGAATAACAACCTTAAGGAGATACTACATGTAGGTTAAATAATGTTTTGTGCTGACTGGTCGAGTTACAAATAACAGAGCGCAGGCTGAGATTCTGCTGTTTGTAGTTACATCCATATTGTTTCAAGATAAACATTTTTTCACCCTGAACTTATTGTCTGCTGTGGTCAATGTTATGCAGTTGTATGCTGCATGTCTGCCATGTGAAACCAATCAATTTAACCAAAAATAGTTATTGTCAAATGTTTCTATCATCATCCACCAGCATTGCCTTTTCCATGAAGTAATCTTATCCATCCCGGCATGTTTTTTATGCACAAATAAATCCTACTACTGTCACAATTTCTGGAATTGTATGAGCTCTTTCTCCTTGATTGTTGTAGGTTGTAAAACCATATTTACTACTTAATTCACAAAGTGGTGCCAATAGTCCATTCTCAATCTGTTTTGTTGATTAAATCATAAGCTGCTTCACCATAGTGTTTTAGAGGCGTATTTCATGCCTTTGTTTCTTATAAGAAATACTTTCCTTTTATGCTGTCATTTAAAATATTTAACTGCAGTATCTGTGGATGAAGTATAGTGGGACAGTACAGAGCAGTTTCCCCAATTACATCTGACATATTAATAATATATGATATGTGCTACATATATAGTATGGATCTTTTAGCAGTTAGTGTAGTGTAGAAGAAACAACATCCAGGGTTTTTATATACAGTCTATGGGTGACATGCATAAATTACCCATGGAATCATTGCAGCATGAAATGGGATATTCTTTTTAAATAATTTGTAGTGATGAATTAGTCATTTGAACTGTAATTACTAAACGCAAATCATGGTTGTTGCAGCTGCATGGCCGTAAGGATATGTCCAGGTGAGAAATTAGTCATTTTTCCGTTGTGCACTCTGACCTTCTATATGGCGCTGTGACTGCACAGAAAAGCAAATTGAATACTTGTTTCGTGTATTGTGCATTTGAAGTGTTTTCCATATCCTTGGTCATATTCTCATTAAGCGGTCGCACACAACATTTTCTATTTCTTTTTTTTTTTACTTTTAGTTGTTTTTCACCCAAACACAACATGAAATGCTGTCAGGAGGTCGGTGCCTTATTCTATAGTGCGCATGTGTAGAACGCATCTGCAGACCCCTGATGGCAGTATGTATTCAAGCATGTGCGTGTCTGAGTGCAAGTCTGTACTGAAGGATGATCAAAGCTTGATTGATAACTCAAAAATAACTCAACAGGGACAATATGTTGAGTACAAGTTCTCACCACTATCACTTTCCTGGCTACTGAGACATTCCAGAGATTGATGATAGGTATTGGCATATGCACTCCCCAAAGTTCTTCAGCGTATCATCCAGTTAACACTAGAGAAAATTAATTTCCATATAACGCTTCTCAGCACACCCAGTTAAAAAGGGATTCAATCAACTTTCAAGTCATATATGATGCATATGTGAGCGCACGACCTGATTGTCGTAGGTCACTGTCTAGTGGAATATCAGACCGCATCACCGACAGAGAGAAACTTCTCCAATGACAGCTCCAATGCACTCAACCATGTCTGTTTTTCTGTCCCCCTCCTGTTGTTGTAATAGCGCCTGCCAGCAGACAGACATTGTCATTGTTGGCATCCATTTTCAGATCCAACCATTTCTTTTTAAATTTCACTGAGAATTCTTTCTTCTTCACATACAGCATTAATTGCACTGGTGCCATCCTTTGTGATTTTCTGGACCGGTGACCCAACTGCTCACACTTGAAAATATGATTTTTTTTCAAAACTTAACTTATTTTATGACTCATTCAACTCATTCATTCATCAAGTTTCTATCTCTTTTCGATACACTTTATTTTCTTCTGTTGTCTGAGTTTAACATTGCCCATCAAATTTCCTAGCATCAAATGCAATTCATCATCACACTCAGGTTGGTGAGAACAGATTTTCTTATTTTCCTCTTTTTGCTTTGTGCAAGAACTAATTTAAGAGAAAGCATTCATGCTTGAGGCTCACTGTGTTTAACCATCAGATCTCACATATCATGTGTCCATCTCCTATATTTACCACCATTACTTTCATCAATTTGATTAGATTTTTTCACAACCTTCCTCTTTAACACCTCTTTGAGCTTAATCTCTACTTTTTAAGTATTTTTTATGGTTAAATACAACTTTTTTTCAGTACATACCTTTTAACTACATATATTGTAATTGTATCTGTATGTATTACTTTATATTTGTTTTGTAGAAATGTATGGAGGATAGTGTTGCTTTAGAATCATTGAGTGTGTGGATGTTAGTGTTGATTTGACTGCTCTCTGACCGGTCTGTCAGTTTGAAACGGGCAAATAACATGCATTTTAACACAGTGATGTGGTAAATTGAGCCCTGAAGGACAGTGGGGAAAAAAGCGTGTGCATGTTTTGTTAGCCTGAATGTGGGCTCTTAGATGCCTGGCCGTGGGCATCTGTCCTACAGTTTGATAGTGCCTTTCATAATGCACCAGTGACCACAATGTGACATTAGCCTGATTTTATATATATATATATATATATATATATATACACACACACACACACATATATATATATATATATATATATATACACACACACACACACACACACACACACACACATATATATATATATATATATATATATATATATATATATATATATATATATAATGCTTCACGCTTCTATTTTCTCTGAGGCATCTTCATCAATCACAATATCACAATGCACGACAAAGGACATCTTTCTATTCACAGCTGTCAGAGTAGAAGCTCCAGTCCTTTTGTGTCGGACACAAAGAACTGTGTTTATCTTTGTGAAGATAAATGATCCACTGTTTTTTGACATGCTGGTGTAGAGACGCAAGTTGGAATATAAACAGAAAGGTGTGACTTTTTTCAGTATTGTCTTCTGTCACAGATGCTGGATGTGCTGAAAGAGGTCTGAATGGTAATATGATTGCATTTGTGGGAGTTAGTGTTTGCTGTTGCGGGTAAGTATTGTTGTTTATATGTTAGGGATTATTGAAGTATTATCTGTAAAATTATGATTTAATGTTGTGTTATTTGTGAGTGAATGTACATCTGAATAGAAAATAAAATATGAAAGATTTATTTAATGTTTATTCATTTCTCTGAAACACAGCTTGAGCTTCATCCAAATGCAGAGCAAGACATTCAGTATCTTGGGCCCTACAGTAAATGGTTCTATTGTGCAGCCACTGTCTCAGAAACGGCAGACTGACACAGCTTTTGGCACTGACAGCCTCTCTAGCATTATGTACTGTAAGTGAATTAAACTAATGCACCCGTCTCCTTTCTGCTGCTGGACAGTATTTATTAGTGGGATCTACATCCATAAGTCTTATTCTGTGTCACAACTCCATCTTTTATGCTGCCGGCTGAGTGAAAAATGCAAGAACCCTGCAATAATAGCCCCCTACTTGTCTGATGAACAGATACATGTATGACATTATCTTCAAGTGTAGGGGCAAAGCCTCCCTGTCACTATATATGTCTTGACCTTGTTTTCTTTCCTCTGTCATCGTTAAAGAGTTATTATTGAACAAAACATGGCAGAAAATGTGTCATCGACCCTTTTTCCAGAGTGCAGTACACATAACAACCATTTTAAATTTTCTGAATTAATTCTCATTGTTCCACTAAACAAAGACTGCAACACCAGCAATAATCTATTAGAATGAAGTAGAGCAAGAGGCAAATATTACAACAAACAACCATGAGCCACCAAAACAAAGCAGACCAAGCATCTTCCTTTGATGCATGGCAGTCTACAATCCCATTATCTCTGCTGGGTAAGGCTCACTAAGACTCGACTCAAGAGGATATCCCTTTAGACAGGTGCACAGAAACAGAAGCCAGTGGTGATAACCAACATAGGCATCTAGTATACCTAGAAAGTTTCAGCAAAAAGCAACAGCTGCCCTGTGTTTCCAAACAAAGCCGAGCACAAACCACCATACATTACCTTAACTTGTCATTAATCTAGGTTGATCTCAAAAGCATTAAAAAATCATGATAGTTATTAAACTGGATTTAAAAAGATTCTCAAGGTTTTGGCACCAGGGAACAACATTTGTTTGCAAAGCAGAAACAGCACAATTAATTATTGTAGTGGTGTAGCTGTCTCCTAGTGATACATGTAATCATTTATGTCCCCCCCATACTATCCACACATTCCTCCTCTGTTGACAAATAGATGGATATGAACACTCGGTTTGGCATTAAAATGGATGGCAAACATTAACGCACCCAGGTCAGTGTTTGTCCACTGCCTTACAGCTGTACCCCATTCATCTATGAAGTACATTTTCATGTAGGAAAATAGTGGCAAAGGGACTGACTTCATTGTGTAATGGATTGCTGTAGAGAACATATATGTGCAAAGGTTTGCTTGTGTGGACATGAATATGTCTGGCCCAGAAACAGTGTGTTTGATAGATCTATGCGAGTACCAAGTGCCAATCTTGGATTCACTTCTCATTCTTTTATATATATTTCCTGTCATTTACTTCTGAGGGACAGAGGAAGCAAAGCCTCTGCTCCTACTGCATACATAACACTGTAACAGGCATCACCTCTGCAGTGCAAGGTTAATACTAGCTGTTAGTGTCACAAAGACAGGCCTCCTGATTATGATCAAGCACCATAGTGTGTCAAAAGACATTTGGGGAAGGGCTGCCATGTTCTACATTGGAACTACAACAATCCTTAGAGAGAGATCACCTGGTGCACCTACTGCCAGGAAAGCAACTACAAAGAAAAAAACAACAACTTGTCATGCAATGTCATCTGCATCTCATTGAAGTTGGTGGAAACTTGGAGTAATGAGACACCACAGTGTTACTGCATTTTGATTGGCACTTTGACCTGGCAGGTTTGTTAATCGTCGCAAATTCTTTGCGATTACAATCAGTCAATCGTGCCTCCTGCCGTGGTGATGGCAGATTTATGGAAATTAGACCATCATAATCCTGATCAGGTTGAGTCGGCTTATTCTGTGCAGAGTTCCACAACCTTGCAGTAATTGCCTCTTGCAATCTTCTAAATCTTGCTTGACATACCAGCAAATCCACAGGTCCCTGTTGTTTTTTAGCGGTGACCTTGACTTGGTGTCAGGGCTCTGGTTTGGGCATGCTCTGAATGTGGAGGGAATAGGGTGTTTGACTTAAGATTCCATGTGCATTTCACTAGCATTTCTCTTCCTGAAAACACACTACATGGCACCAGACACCAGAGTAATTCAGATCAAGAAGGACATTTCAGATGGAGGGATGTGACCTCGGAACATGTCAAGTTCCTACACTGGAAGATGAATGAAATGAGGTGGAGGGGCTGAAATCGGAGTCCTCAAAAGCAGACTAATTACCCTAAAACACTGATAACACACAAATCCTCCATTTCCTGGAGGCTGTGCATAATGGTTTATTAACTCTACATAAATGACCATAATTGGAAAAGGGTCTTAGATCTTTTGTGTCGGAAAGCAAAGTATTTTGACTTTTAATGTCAAATAGAAGACACTAATTAGATTTTTCTATATTAGTATGAATGTTAATTGTGTGAATAGAACAGTGCTTTGTTATTGCTACAACATAAAGTTTAACAATTTGCTGCAAAGTATGAAAACTGCGAATCATTTGAAAATAATAATATAAAGACAACAACAAGAACAAATTACAACAATGATTTCTGTTCAATTCATGGAAGTCATCGATCTTCAGTACTTCTTATTCCTCTTATCAAAACCTGTGTAGTTTACTACAAAACATAACTTAAAGGCCCTGCACACCCACACGAGTGCTGTGCGAAAGACAAGCAGGAAAGAAAATATCATTTGCAGGGTTCTAAGCATAAACTCACGCAGTTTGCATATTATCATTGTTGGACAAAAGCAGCCAAGCAGCAACCCCCCAACCACCACCACCACTACCTCTGCTTCTTGTGTGATTTCACTGTGCAGTTATAAACAAGGATATAAACAATAAATATATGCTGTATGGGAGGTCAGTACACTCCCCTCTTTCAAGATGGCTAGACATTTGAGAGCCTTATAATTTCAGATTGTCTGCGCTCGACAAGCAAGCCTGGATCAATTTGCACCTGGATGCGAATATGTCTTGCCCGCTTCAGTTAAATTAATGACGAGTAAATTTTGATCTGACAGATACTAAAGAAGATTCTAATCAGGCAAAATAAGAGAAAACACTTACACAGCACAACATGGGTCTGTAGTGCCTTTCAGACAAGAGGCAGGGAAGTCAGATATTCAAAGTAGGAAATTTACCAATCTACGTGGAAGGGGGAAAATGTACAGATTTGCTATGCATTGATTTCATGCTAAGGTGGCAACACATCTACAGTAATATGCTTAAACACTGTTGCATGCAATTACACAATAGGCAATGCAGTGTTTCTCACAGCTTACAGAAAGTCATCCAGTGAGTCATTTTGGTGTACTGTAACATCAAAATCTGCTGTTAATATGCATATGATTTTATGATATAAAGTGGCGATACTGCTGAATGGACAGCAGCTCAGTCGGGTATGGAGTGGGACTTGCTTTCAACCTGTGAGGCGGGGTGCTCATGAGGTGCTACTGGCAGTGGACAACCTTTCGACTTGTAAAACTAATCAATGTGCAAAACACAACCACATCTTACCTGTCCAGCAGCTGAATCAGAAAATTTCATTGTGATGTTTCCCAAAGACTTGCCACATTGTCAACTCCATTACATTTAGAAAAAGTACAAAGAGCAATGTCAAAGTACAGCATCAAAGCACAACGTAACATGGCCTCTTAATAGTAACCTTACTTGCCACTTTCCAAGGATGCATGTATTGCCGGCTATTTATTTGATACAGTGTGGAGGTTAAATAGCCAGCGAGTGAATTCAAACTGGAGAAATTACTGTATTTGAAATGAGACAATCTTGACAGTTAAGTCTTTTTTCATTTTTAACCAATATATTATTTGCTCTGTCATTTTTGTTATGCTAATTTGTCTCTGCATTTTCAATACAGTGTGCGCTGCTGAAGTTGTCACCCACTGTCTAGACCTCAAGTTAAGGTAGGACAGTAATATTTCAGTAGGGGACTTTCATTTACTCCCATAAAGTAGACTTGATTTAGACATTAACAGTGTGTGTGTGTGCGTGTGTGCGTGTGTGCGTGCGTGCATGCGTGCAGAAGAAGACAGCGAGTGCAAAGCTCTATCAGCAGTGTCCACACCTGAGTGAACCCACAGTAGTTGCCCAGGAAATGTACTGCTTTTTCCAGTGGCCATACATTTTAAACCATAACACAGGACTCAAATATGTCATATATACTGCTTAACAGGGTGCACATCCAGTTTGTCTGTACAAATCGAGCGGGACTGGCTGCTTTTGATACCAACATGCCATTTTGCTACCTACTGTACTACACTGTGATGAAAAATTAACTCAACATGCTCTTGCCCTCACATACATGTGGATGTGCTGTGATAGGCTGACAGTACCAAAGCATCTCATGTGAATCGTTATTACATTTGGGGGAAGAACAGTCACTCATCTGTGACTCAATTACAAGAAGACAACAAAGGAGCAGCAGGATCAGTTTTGTCTGGAATCCACATAGCAATCATATTTGCAGCTTGTAAATTGAATTAGAGGACAGGAATGGGAGCAGGTAAAAGGCAGGCACAAGAGGGCCCTTTGCTCGTCACGACTAATTGTGTCTCTGAGTGTCACAAAGGCTTGAATAGAGAGAGCGCTGCTGTAATCAGAGGGCTGTGTGCTTGTTCATCAGTCCAGAACCTTTCTGCACCATTGGCTCCTCTGACTTAGCCCATGACAACAGAAGAAACAGCAATACATTCATTGCAGTCTCAACCCTATAGAAGTGAAATACAGTAATTTTAGGCTACATAATGGTCAGGAAACTGTATTACACATAAAGTCATATTGGGTGGCTACAGCAATAATTTGAAACTCACAACAATAATCAGTGCTCCGCAGCTGATAACAGCAAAAATATAAGAAATAATAGACATGGTTTTGACAAAAGGGGCTTTATCTCATTTTAGCATGAGAGAGAGCAGACTTTATCTCATCTTACCATGAAGCGAAACAAAATATCACTTGTGTTTTTATCTGGGGGCTTTAGACATGACTTGCCGTGCCTCAATCCATTGACTCACTTTATTTTTAGAAGTGCTATTTATGCTGCTCTTTCTGCTTCATTGGTTTGTACGCATAAGGTGAAGAGCCAAAAATGAACTCTCCACAAGGATACATACTGTAGAATTTGTGTAAACCCACTGGACCATGGAGTGCCTCAGCTAAGTGCAGGGCTGAAACGGACTTGAAAAACTTTTTGGAACAAGGTCTATACTTTCGTGTTGGTAACACTGACATTTTCACATATCTACTTACTGTCAAAAAGCAATCTCTTTCATCTGTCTATGGCCCAATGTCCCTGATCTCCTTTATTTGCCTTCAGTCCATGCTAAGGCATGCCTGATAGCAGAGGAAATAAATAAAACATACATATATGCATGTGTACAACAGCGTTGAGCAACACAAATTCCCACAGCATAAAGGCATACCCAGTGCCATCTGTATTTACTCATGCATACACTACACAGCAGTTTCCGAATGTACAGGTAAAATCTGCAGTAAACCAGCACCAACCATATGACCCAATGATTATCTACTCTGAAAGTGTATTCAGTTAGAAACACATCCATGTACTGAATAGAGAGGTCAGTGCATAACTGCACTAGCAATTTCCCTTGCAACAGAAATGACCAACGAGGTGGGAATAATCACATTAGAATCACTAACGACTGGTGAGGCAGGCATGAGGGTAGTCAGATATGAGCAAATATGTCAAAATGTTAAATATAACATCAGTGACATGAAACTGGAAATTACTATAATTTACTATAATGCAATGAAATAAATAAATAAATAACCCTGAAAATTCAATAACACATCTAGGTAGGATATTATTTTGAACCTGTTTTCCAGGTTTATATTCTTACTCTCTTCTAGAACCTGAATATCCAGGGGTATCAGTGTATATGGCTAAAGGGAAAGTCATGGGCTTAGTGTCACAAAGTCCCTACACAGTGTAAAGACTAGTGTGTCCTTTTGTGCAGCCACCCCTCCTAAGCTTATTGGTCCACTGGCTTTGCTGTGCAGTTTACAGCCCAGATATACTTGCTTGAGAAGTCTTAGGTGTTCCAGGTTACTCTGTGTAAAATATATATATATATAATGAACATATTCTGTTCATAGTTTTCTGCCTACCTACCTCTTTGATCTTTATAAGTGTAACTTTTCTTGATAGTATAATGACTCTAGAATGAACATCCTGGTCTGATCAGTCTCACAGTTTAACAAATCTTCAAAATGATGACACCACATGCTGAATATTTAAACTGTGCATTTAAATTACATATGTATCTACCTTTGCATCTGCAAGACATATTTTCTTTTCTCTCTTGCAATGTAGTAAAGCTGTTATTTTTCTTAGGTGCACAGTTCAGCATGACTGTACCATCAGATATAATCCCAAATGACACATGGCCTGACTAAAAACCAGAAAGAACATCTACTCTCATTGCTTGCCATAAATCCTGCTTTGTATCACTGAAATTAGTGTTCATGGGTAACGTAATTACCTCATTACAAATGGAACCATGTGATTTCAACAAGATATTTTAGCGGATGGGGCAACTTAACGCAAATATTGAATCCCTTAATGCACAAAAAACAGTTGAGAATATGCAATATTCCTCTCTGAGGGATTTGATTCAAAATGGAGGAATATTTAGGGAACAGTGCAGTGGTGAAAACAAACAGACTGAGTGACCCAGCAGAGAATGGCAAAGTATCCTGAGGGACTGCCATTTTTGATCTGCTTCTCTGTGCTCTTCACAGTGTGAAAAGCCTTTCATGATTTTCCCCGTTCCGTATCTCTGTAAATTAACTTTAGCTTTCCCGTACTGCACTCCACCACAGCTTTTTCACAGTATTCTCTAGCTGTATAATCCAATATGAAATGATATCCTCGGATGTTCAAAAAACAAGCATTGTGAATGACTTGGGAAAAAAGTACTTTTATAGTCCTACATAGTGACTTCACAAAGTTTAGTCTTCAAGTAATCTACAATTAGTTCTTTTTAGATACTGAAAATGTCATTCAATGTTTTTTTTTTGTCCGTTTTGTACATAGGTGTTTTGAATAGGAATCGACAAGATAATGGCTAATTTATTCTTAATTTGTGGTTACTTGTTATACCTTGTGCTCGATTCTATTAGAAAACTATTTTGGATAAATCTTAAACTTTAGAATTAAACTATGAATGTATGAATGTCAAGCTTTTGTATACTAACACGTCCATCAAATTGTCCGAAGAGATGTCCCTCTTAATGCAACTAAAGCTGTTGGTGTAAAAAAGTCTAAGGAGTGAATAATTATTCAAATTATTTAACATTAATCTGTAGTTGCTTCGCATTCAGGTCATGCATTTTGTGAACTTATTGGCATCTATTGTCATTTCAATGCCAAACTCACCGCATGCAACGTCTGTTTATGCCATGCACCTTTGTATCATGCACACTGGGCAGGGATCAAAAACACCACACAATATTTTCACAGGAATTTTCTTGGAGTGCGACCAGAGAAATCATTAATAGTTTTGTGAAGATGGTATTTTGTGTTGATGCCATTTCAGTCTATGACCAAGTCCTCAGAATTTCATCACAGAGCACCTCCTTTGCTGGGAGAGTGAGATAGACTTGTGTTTTCATATCAATAGCAATAACCGTACATTGTAATTCCTTCTCTCACTGCTGTGGTTATTTGTTTTGAAACACTGGGGGAGAGAGCGTTGCAGGGCTGTGCACAATGAAAACAATATTTCTGGGAATGCTTTAACTTTTTTGAAAAATGCTGAACACAAGTTTCCTACATACAGTCCCTAAATATGGTCTAACAGTGCAAACACACTTAAAAAATGGTGATGCAGAATTGGTGACGCACTGATTAAAGTTTCTGTATTTTCTTTTCAGTCACTGATACATTTTTCATATTGACTCTGGCCTGCAAAGATATGAACAGTTTTTAAGTTTTAGCAAAGAATAATACACAACCGAGTACAGACCAGAAATATTAACCTTAGAGTTCAATTAGAGAGTACGATGTTGATAGATGGATGTCAAGGCAAAGTGAATTGAATTTTCTTCTATCTCTCAAATCAGAAGAGACTGGCTTGTGTGATGAATGATGACATTTATTTGATTTGGGAGATATTACAGTAGGTACTGTCAAGAAATATAAATGGATATAGTTTCAAAATCATATTTTACCAGAAGACCAATACTCTTTTCTGGATGCGCAGTAAGGATGGCAAAGTTGGGAGGGACAGCCAGTTGGAAGCAAATGGTTGTAGAAAAAAAAAATAAAAGGTCAGTTGGATATTGCTGAAATATTAATTCTGTGGAAGTGTCAGATCCACTGATTCAGAAACTAAAATACAGCTAAAGAATTGCCTTCTATATTAAAGGTTTGACCTACTGTATGTATAAGTTTGCTGATAATGTGTTTTGACTATTTGAATCTTCAAATGTCAACAGCGACGATTATAAGCTAGATATTAAAGCTAAATGGGCATTCCATCCTTTAAGAAGAAACAGACGTATTAGTCTTAATTTCCTCCTCTCAGATACTGTAGTTCACAGGTCAACGTCTGCCATTGATTCTACAACGGTACAAACTTGCGTTTGGCCTGTAGGGCAAAATCCACTTCAGGTGTCAAACAACAGTGGTGAAAACAGCCAGTCTGGAAAGAAAATGCCTTTTACCTATTTGCCAGTTGCTTTACCATGGCAGCCAACATCCAGTTAATTTCTTACCAGCGGGACACACAATTCAATCCAATTCCATTCAACATGCTTTATTGGAAAATTTTTTTAGGTTCAACAATTTTGCCAAAGCAAAATGTCACATATAAACAATAAAAAAGAAAAATAATAATAAACAATAAAATGATTTTTTAACAGAGCCAAAAAAAAACAAACAAGCTAGAAATATATCTTACACTCATTCATAAACAATAAAATATTGTCTAGTTTAGGCAAATGATATGTAAGAACTGTAACATACCACTAAATGTCTCAGCCAGAACCATAGCTTCCTCATAATGAATATTCTGTTAGTATTTTTTTATTTCAAAGTGGGGATCTTGCATATCATAGCTTTATAATTTTGAGGGCTAGACTACTAAAGTGCAATTTATACTTCTGTGTTGAATCGACGGCGTAGACTCTGCATAGCCCCATACCCTACACTGTAGCCTGACGTGCACCTCCTCAAAAATGTAACTACACGTTGAGGAGACGCACGCAGGGCTAAATCGGAAGATAGCCTGCTCGGCCGGGAAAATTCAACACAGTGGACGCTGTAGCAGTATAAATGCATGGCTACGTGCGAGCTACACACGTAGACCTGACGCAGGAGTATAAATCAAGCTTAAAGAGTATGGGCCAAATTCTAATAAAAACATTACATGAACAATAAAGAAATATCAATTAGTCGATGGCTTATATGTCTTAAGTTAACTTGCATTAGAATTTAACTCTATGCAACCACTGTCATGTATCAGGAGTTATCAGTATTGTCACTTTTTTTTTCTTGTCCTGGCAGTTTACCTTCCTGTCATATATGGCATCACTATCTTTGAGCAATATAACACCCGCTGTCGACACCACAGGGGTACACAGGGTAAAATGACATTTCATCCAGACTTGATTATTGTCAGCAGTGGCTCTCAGATAGATCTGTATGTGTGATCAGATCCAAGAGTTTTTTTTAGAATATGTGACTTTTAAACTCGCAGCAGAACATATGGGACACTTTGTGCTGTTAATAACAATCATTTGTCTCTGTCTGCTTGATGACACTTTCGTAATATCTAATGAATGTATTTATGAGTTTATACACATTTTCACAGCATTTTGACATGGAATTTATGGGGAGGTTATTCATATGCATACTTTATGGGGAGGCTATTCATATGCATACTTTAAGTTGCGGGACAAGGTCACTGAGGGGTTGTTAATTCAAAATATATGTTGAATTTCAGAGTTTGGCACAAAGTGTGCAGGATCTCATTATCTAGCTGTATGTGCTAGTATAAATGAGCCACCCAGTAGCTGTCTGCAATTGTCTATATATATCCTAGAGGTCTTGATTCCCACCTTAACCTCATCTGACACAGGTTTAAAACAAAAGCTGCTGTGGACTGATTTATTAGAAAAGGATTGGGTAATCTTTTTTCAGCACGTTAGAACCCACATGGAAGTGGGCTGCAGAGAATGGCCATGAAATAATATGTACTCAAAAAAAAATCTTTCGACTGGTCCAACCCGGGCTGTCCTATCATTATGGCTGCTTTCTAGCTTATCCATTTTTGACTCTGATCTCATCAGGATTTCAGTATGCTGGGATGAATTTGACTATCAAGGCTGCAATAGTCTCAAATGATCCGCTTTTCATTTCTCCTCTCTGATTGTTATGAAAAAGCGCCCTGCCTGTTCTGCTACAAAGAAAGATGTTTCATAGTGAGTCAGACTCGAAAGCTCCCAAATCCTCTCAAATCAAAGCATGATGCACCTCACTGGGATTACTGCTTGTAACTGACAATGATTGTTACATATCATTACCATGCTAATGATGCATTTTTACATTACTACAGAAAGAGGGTGTGTGTATGCGTTCCTTAAACAGGGGATAAGTTATAGCATGTGTCATCCTGGCTTACACACATTATTTGCAGGTTTACCTCTAAATTGCACTTTGTGAAGCCAAATTCCACACATTGATAAACACTTTATACAATGTGTGTGACTTAGAAAAGGGAGATCACTTTTCAAATAGCCTACTGTCTCATACAGTCAATGGTACCAGACATTGAAGGATGTGACAAAGTGTAGGTATTTGATGCCCACTGGCTAATCTAGCAAACATGTTTGTTTTTACCAAATTGCATCATCATAAAAGAGGCTATATTAGACATTACATTACTTGGTTTCAATTTAAGAGGTTTTAAGAGGTAATATTTGCTTTTATAATTAGAGTAAAAAATTGATTCTTTGTCAACATCAGACAACGGTAGCCTAATGCTAGCTAGCACAATTTATTTTAAAGCAGTAGTTAATTTAGTTAATTTATAATTTAAAACATTAGACAACCTGTAAGGACAGCAAGATAATGGCATTGGTTCAAATGCATTTGGAGTTTATTTTTGTTTAACAAAGCAAACTAGTCAATTGTTTGCTTGTGCCCCTCCAGGTCTCAGCCCTCAGGTGTAGAAACTTACAGTACATGCTTTATTTTTACGAGCTACAATCGATTCATAACTATTAAGTTGATAAACTAAAATTATTTGAAGATATCCATTAAACCTTAACATTTCGGTACAAGATACAAGATTTACTGCAGTTAGATTTTTTTTTACTCTAGTAGACACACCACACTGCAAAAACTCACTGTGGTGAATCTTTTTTATGTTATATGGTCTTTTGTAGAGTACATCAGCCAGACAACAAAATTTAATTTGGCCTTTGGGCAAGTTATTTATAGCATTAATATTAATCAGCTATGGCTAATAAACTCTTCTGCCAGCAATGTCTGCCAGTTCAACTGCCAAAAGTGATCAGTGCTGGCTGGAAATAAGAAGCTAATAAGAACACCAAAATATAATTTCATAAGAGATTTGTTGTTTGTCCAGGTATTTTACCAACCTGGAACTTGTTAAAAATGGAAATTTCCTTAGTTATCCTATCATGAATCCAATCCATGGACAGTAAAAATGATTGGGCTTAAAGCAACACAGACTGCACCACTTTTGACTGAGATTGTTTCAATTTTCTTTTTTTATAAACTACTGCCATCAGAATAATCCGAAATATGTGACACATAATCACATAAAACTTCTTCGTAACACATTTGAAAGCACACAGTAAACTACCTCTGAGTAATCCACATTAAGAGGTTCCATTTGACAAATAACTAGCTGGAGAGTTCAATCAAAGCAGTTTAGAATTTGACAGTATTGTTTTGTTAATGTGACAGGCAGGTGAGAGGTAGAGAGTCAGAAAGAGAGAGCAACAGAGAGAACATGGGGAGTACTGCAGCTGACTGACGGCATGAAAACTTGTTTATCGTCAGCCTGCAGATGTGACTGATGTGGCACCGGAGGGCAGCTATTCTCTTATGCTGGTCAGGTAGCACGATCCATTTCCTAACCTGTCAGCATGGACAAGCTAAACACAGGGCTTTTTGACATCGGCATTTTACATTGCTCATTCTCACTGACAACTCCAATCGAAAGGAGCCTTGGCATGGTGTCATTCCCAGTGGACCCCACCAGCAACCTATGTGCTGTCCTTACAGTTTGAAAGTGAGATGCTGTCTATGACAGTTTTGTGAGAAAAATGTCACGTCTGGCAGAATGCTCAGAGCAAAAGATGTCCTTGATTATTTTTTGATGAGGGAAGACATCACCCTTTGAATTCAGATTTTCTTTTTCTAAAAGCATGAAGGTCATATTCTATTTCTTATAGGCTATTGGGTTTATCCCTTCCGCGCGCCTGCGTGGCACTGAGAATTTTATTCTACGCCCTTCTCCTACGTCCGCACCTTGTGTATATACAATGGTGAGACCCAGCCATCGGCTTCCATTTTTCTTCAGCACTGAGCTGTCTAAAGAGCACAAGATTGTCTAAAGAACAAAAGACTTTTCAGCCGGAAAACAAGAAGAACAATGTCTTTCAGCAAGCCGGCTCCTCGCTTCCTCTGATGATGCCGGCCTCGACGCTACTAGGTTGCCGCGGCGAGGTAAGCCAGCTGCGAGCTCGTGCATAATCACGGCATCAATGGCACGGTCCTTCTGTGCGTCCAGGGGTTCCCCCTTGGTTCACAGAAGCCAGGCTGTGTCAAATGAGCAGACAGGATAGCACTACACACCACCCTGCGTGTAGTGTTACGCTATCGCCACTCCACACATTACACACGCCCCCCAAACGGCTAACAAGCAGCCTGGGCTTGCTGCAAAGCTGCACATCCTCTTTCCCCTTGCCCCCCTCCCTGACATGGTCAGGTGGCTGGCCTGAGCCCACATGTACATCTTCCCCGCCCTCTTCCCTTGCCATTCGAGCGGCGCGGTGGTGAGCCCCTGCCTCCCTCCCCTCACTTGGTGAGTGGCATAACACAGGCTGCAGCTGGCCGGATGGCTTTCATGCAGTCTGGCCATCAGAGCAGAATACGATCAGGAGTTACCCGCTCCTCGGCCAGCCTCTCTGGGTCTGGCCGCTGAGAGGCGATGCCTGGAGGGCTTAGGTCTCTCCCGGGAGGTGGTTCGCACCAACCAGGGGTCGAGGGCCGCCTCTACTCAGTCCTCTTACTCCTCTAAGTGGTGGTGTCCGCTGCCGGGGTGCTTTCGTTCCTCCAGTTGCTCATGGACGGGGGGCTGGCGTTCAGTACGGTTAAAACCTACACTGCCGCCATTTCGTCCTATCACGAGGGCTTCGGGGACAGGACTGTGTTCTCCCACCCCCTGGTGAAGCATTTCCTTAGGGGGGTGCGGAGGCGCAGGCCCACAGTGGATTTGCCGCTGTTTAAGCCCCATTTGGGCCTTTGGAGACAGCGGACCTGAGATTCCTTTTGGCTAAGGTCGCCTTGCTCCTGGCTCTGACATCGGCCAAGAGGGTCAGCGATCTGGCTGCCCTCTCTGTGGCTCCGTCGTGTCTCAAGATTCAGGGCGATGGCAGCTTGGCTGTTCTGTGGCCTAACCCGGCGTTCATGCCTAAAAGTATTACGAACTCCTTTCGGTCGCGGGTCATCACCTTCTCGGGTTCTTTACCTCCCCCCCATGGGTCGGTGGAGGACGCCACGTCCCACCTCCTCTGCCTGGTGTGAGTGCTCACCTGTTATGTGGCACGCACGGCCGCCTGGCGCCGTTTGCAGCATCTGTTTGTGCACTACAGGGAGTGGTCCAAGGGCGCAGCGCCTGTCTCACTGGCTGTGCAATGCCATTTCCTAGGCTCACGTGTATGCAGGTGAATCTCCCCCGGATGGCATCAGAGCGCACTCCACGAGAGGCGTCTCCTCCTCAGTGGCGTTGCACGGTGGGATGACAGTGGACGACATCTGCACGGCGGCCTTCTGGTCGTCCCCATGCTCTTTCGTCCGTTTCTACCTGCGGGATGTCTCCCTCTGACTCACTCAGTACTGAGTGATTTGGCTGAGTCATTCTCCTTGTGAGTGTGCAGGGCGCTATCTTCCACGGGACGGTGTGGGGGGGACGGCCGCTGCTTACGTGGCCCTGCCTTGTGCGCAGCTGATGCGGTTGCTGTCGTGACCCTGCCTGCGTCTGTACAGCTGTGGGGCCCCCCACCCAGTTTCCCGACTTATGCATGGGTCAGCCCTCGGCCTCCTCAGTGTTGGAGCCCTAGGCGAGATTTGAAACAGCCAAGTCAATAATCATGGTCAATAATGAAGTGTGATCAGCCTCCACATAGCATTGCTAACCTCCACATCATAGCATCAATTGGGAGACTAAACCTATCCTGGTATCTGGGAATGTGTCCCCCCATAAACCGTGTGTTTTAGAGTAAATGTATGGCTTAATTTTCCTGAAATGCAAGAGCACTGGTTTAGTTGAAACAGAGAGGACAAATGAAGAGGAGGGTCTGGGGGTAGTGTACAATCCCCCAGAAAATCATAAACATTAAAGACTTAATTTTCTGCATTCTGGTGAAATTTTCTGCATCAGTTTATGGTGGAAATGCCTTTATCTATATAAAGGAAAACACAATATTCAGGCAACAGGTGACAATTCAAAATATAAAAAATGAATAGACTATAATGCAGTCAGGCTTTCAGGCATTCTGTAGCTATTGCTTGAAAATATGTTTTCTCCTGTAGATCAACTTTTCTAATTTAATAAAATCCCTACTGAGTCAGTACACATGCTTACCCTCTTCAAATACGTGGCACCTTTTCACCTCAAGGATAAATTTATTAATTTTAATTAATTGTAGCTCCTGTGTTTCGTCATCATTTAATGAGAATTCATAGTCCACCTGCCCTATACTCTGCTGTGCATTATGTTATTGCTCCGCTGTTAGTAGGCTATCCCCTTCAGACCCTTTCACCAACACAGTTTTGGACTGCATGCTGCATGTGAAACTGAAACCAACAGAAAACACTAGATAAAGCAGAAATATCACCACAGTCTACACACACACACACACACACACACACACACACACACACACACACACACACACACACACACACAAACACACACAGCTTAACTGCAGCAGATCCGATAAAGTGCAGCTCACAGTCCCAAACAAAGCAAGGTTGTAGCCTACCTCAGTTTTAGATGTTTATATTGCAACTAGTGAAGTTACCACTCGTCACAACTGTCTGGACTCACAGTGCTAGGTGCACTTGATTACTATAACGGCCTGTGTCACATCAGCTGTAGTGTTGCGTCGTTCAAAGAATGTTTCATTCATTTGACCTAATCTTGTACATGACTCAGGAGGAACGATTAGTCTGAGGGAGTAATTTGTTCTTTTTCACGCATGCGTGAATAGTCTTGGACTCTTACGTTCACTCACCCAGCTGCATGGGCTCCATCAGCACAGGAAACAGAATTGATTAGTTCACGACTTTCAACTGTGGGTCTCTAGGTTTCAGTTGTTCATTTGTCACGTGACAGCTCGGCTACTGTGGAGCAGAAATAAACTATTCATTTAGCACTCACATGGGTCCTTCTCAGAGTCTTTCGTTCATTCGGCCGCCTGAGTTACTGCCAGCGCCAGAGCAAGTTGGTTGTCAGGTAATAGTCACTGGACTGACATTATCTATTTTGTTAATTATGTGACGTTTAATAAAGCATAACGTTATTAAAGTGCAGTGATGTTGTGCTATAGTAACTTTAGTCCTGCTAGTGTTTACAGCTAACAGCTGATGAGAGTTGTTCTGGGTCCGCTCTACTTCAATGACAGGGTTCTACCGGGAGCCGAATTACCTCAGAGGTCGTCTCCTCTCCAAAACAAACGGACCGGTCATTAAAACTTTAAAACACAGCCACATAGCAACGTTAACGTTAGGCCTG
Organism: Micropterus dolomieu; assembly: GCF_021292245.1. NCBI lineage: Eukaryota > Metazoa > Chordata > Actinopteri > Centrarchiformes > Centrarchidae > Micropterus > Micropterus dolomieu. The sequence continues at coordinate 10,453,791 of NC_060156.1, read as the reverse complement.
TGGTTTGTTTACAGCTAACAGTTTGTTTCTCTCTGTCTGCAGAATCTGGACCTGATGTGGCCCATTCTGCATCCAGACCTGCCAAACTGCTGCGTTTATATAATGTTTGTTCCTCTCTCTGTGCTGGAGTTCTTTTAAGAACTTGGTGGCTTGATCCAGATTGTTATTAAATTGGTTGAATTTTAATAAGAGTGTGTTTATTCATAGTGTGTCGAGCTTATTACTTCAATATACTCCCAGCAAATCTGATGTTAATATATAGATTTTACTCATGGATATACTGTATGAATGAGCACTTTAGAGATATAATGATAGTAATTATAATAATATATACATATATATGGCTGGTCTGGTTGTATACTGAGGAAAGATTGTGAAAATGGACAGATTTAGCCGGAGTCGTGGCGATTGAATATTGACAACATATTTCTGTAGTTTTTACATGGTTTGAATTTGGCTGTGGCCCCATGGGGCTTTATAGAACCATGATAGTGAATGATCAAGAGGTGAATTTGTGCATTATACTTTGTCAATTGAAGCAAGCCAGGTAGCCTTTCGTGTTTGAGAACTGTGCTGTTTTTTACATCGCCCACTAGAGGGCTGCAGCACCGCAATAACCACCCTAGTTCAAATGAACGAAAGGAATGAAATGACTCAAAAAGAGATCAGTTCATTGTAATAACCAAGATTTGAACATTCGAATCTGTCAAAAGGGTCACTTGTCCCATCACTACTGGCCCTGCTCTTCCCACTAGTCAGCACCTATTTTGGCCTAAAGATTCACAGCCACGGACAGCTCTGTTCAAATCCATTAATTCTTTTAGACGATGCAATGACAGTTGGAATTGCAGTTGTCATTGAAAATAAATGAACAAAGCTCCCCTTCTTGTTATTTTTGATAATACATGAGGAAAAATGAGGAAAACTTAATGAAAATAAGATTATTATATAAAAGAATACATTAATTATTACTTTTCCCTCCTTTTCCAAAACCTGGCCATACATTTTCCTGTCTCCTCTCTCTTAATTGCCTTCAGGAGATCTGGATGGAAGTGGCTCTGGCGCTCTCACTGGATCAGGCAAAGTTGTGGGTGAGTCAGCTTGACTTAGAGGTTCTCAGGGAGATTGTTTTTTTAGTAACAGGGCTTTATCACCTCCATTCTGTTCTTCACAACAAAGCACTCAGGCAATTTGAGCTCTTATGCACATTTGGAAAACAATTACTCAGGGCCCACTTCTATCAGTCCAGTATGAAATTTTAAGAGGATGGTATACTCAAGGGCTATGGGTGGTTTGGAGCCAAAAAAGGCTAAATAGTGGAGTCCAGATGTTAGCAGTTGTATGGTAGCTCATCTGTGTCTTTAAAGGTTTTTGGAAATGTACGCTGCAACATATAACATCACATTTGTATATCCATCAGCTATCATTTTAAGAGAAATAAGTACAGCAGTAGCTCATTCTTAGCAGTAAATTGGTTCAAAAGTCAAGTCATAAAGACCATCTAAAGAAATGAGAAAATAGGACACTATGTAATTTTACCATTCAAAATTAAGAAATTAAGATTTGTAATACAGTTCCATTGTGAAGCAATGCAACAAACCACATAGCAATTAATCATGTCAGGATTGGTGTGTGCCAAGGCAGGTTACAGGCTTCAGGACCCAAATGCAGGACACAGAGGCGGAACACGTACAATTTCTGAGTATTTATTGATACAAAGAACACAGAAGAAGAAGTCCACAGAAAAGAAAGCAAAAATCCAGAACAATCCAGCAGGTTATATTCCAAAAGGGATCAGGATCAGGTACCAGGCAGACACACAGCAAGAAGACATACAACGAACCAGCGAGAGCTGAACAGAACCGACAAACACTTAAGCACAGGCTAACGAGGAAGGAGGGAACACAAACAGGTGATACTAATAATGACAGCAGACAGACACAGGCAGGCAGGGTGATGGACAGACAAAAACACAGACAGAAACCAAGCAGGCCAAAACAGCAGGCTAACTGATCTACTAAGAAGAAACCCACAGACAAAACCCAAACAGACATGGAAATGGACTGAAACAAGAATCACAGAACAAACTTACATAAAACAACAAACAGGGAGAGGTAAATAACTAAGACCAGAATCAGTACACTGTAAACCCGAATAAGTTCAGAACACTCAAAATATTTGTGGAAACTGATTACCTCAGACTTTTTTAAGTAGTGGTAATAATATTTTTGAGTAACATTTTTAAAAAACCTTTAATTTCCACATACTAAATTACACTGATTCACTGACACTTATTAAAATTAAATTCCACTAATTCTTTACTCAATAAATGTAACTGTGCGCAACTTATACTCTGAGGGAAATCCTCAAAAAAAATGTATTGTGCTAGACTCAAATACTAATGGAAACTCACTCAACAAAATTACTACTAGTAATTTTGCCCGTTTTCAGATAGTAGTCCTGAAAAACACGAATACAACTCCATTATTATAATTCAAGTTCTCTTTCTTAGTATCAAAACCATAAACATCTTCTGTCATTTCTATATTTAACAGACACAAAATAAGGCACATTTTGCATAAAGCTGCATAGACTATGTAATTGACAGCTTGATCAGATAATTAGCCAGCAACAATTTTGATAATCAATTTGTTTTCATTCTTTTTTGCAATAATGTTGAACATTCTATATTTCAAGATCCTTAATGAGATTTCTTGGTGTTAAGTGAATCCCTTGAGCAAAGTCCTTTGAGCTAAATAAAATTTCCTTTTACTACTTTACTGTGTTTTGTGGAAAAAGCGACTATGCATAATGTTATTCCATCAGCAGCACTTTTACTTAAATAATATAAAAGGGAGCTTTAAATGTTTAGTTTTATGGAATCATAAGCAAATAAAGATAGCTAATAAAGATTGTTTGAAATAAGAAGTCCCACACTATGCAAATTTTCAGGTAGACGAGGTAATGGAACAATATCAGGGTGTCTGCAGGTTTCACCTGGTCAAATTTAAGACTTTTTAAGACCCTTTTAAGAACATTATGAATGAAATTTAAGACCTACATCGCAACTTAAAAAAAAAGAAACACACAAAGGAAATGCAGTCACAAAATTTCTTACAGAGTAAATAAATGTATTCAAATTAGAGTTGAGTGATGTCAACAGTGAAACACCGGGATGGACGATGACAATGATAAGCTACGTAATTAAAGCAGGTACAAATAATAATAAAAATAATGTCCATGGGGATTTAAACATGCTTTAACCAGGCGGTATAATGTAAAAAATTAAGATGATATTTTTGTGTGGCGGATTGGGGGTCCTCCCCCAAGAAAATTATGTTTTCCAATTAAGAAATGTGCAATTCCACATAATTTTGGAAAGTCTAGAGCAGATTTAGAATAAACTACACCCCAAAAGCTAAACTTGCTTAATAGAGTCTACTGGGGTTGAATTCTAACCATTAGATCTGGGAAAATTTATTTGGTTAGTTTTGATGCTCTCCACAATGATTTTACATTCATTGCGCAGCGCCAAGCAGTTTTGAGCCTCACTACCGTATAATGGCAGGAAAACACTGTTAACATGACCTCAGAATCATTACAGATAGGACAGTTCATGTTTGCCTTTTGTGTCTTAATTTACTGCTTTATACATTTGAGTGTTGTTGTTGAGTGTTACAGTAGCTTACTGACAATCACTAACGATCATGTAAAATTTTAATAGCGGTGCTCATTTATGAAGCAGCAACAGTAGACTTCAAATATGTTGCTAGAGACTGGTTTTAAGCCCTAAGATCTGTTTTTCCATCCAAGAACCGATAAGGTTGCACTTCCCCATAGATGAAGAATAAATCCGTCTGTAGTACAATCTGAAAGAGACTTGCGGCAATAACACGAAAGCTGCCTGTTGGTCTTTGAAGTTGTAATACAGCGCATTATATTTGGACTGATTTGGACTAGCGACAGTGGGAAGAAAAAACATTCTTGAGCGCTGCGGGGGCATTTCAATGAGCATTAGAGGTAGCGTTACATGGATGTTGGAAAATAAATACCCGTCTAAAATTATTTAAGACCTAGAACACAAACCTTAGCAAATTTAAGACTTTTTAAGGCCTTAAATTTTGCTTTTGAAATTTTTGACTTTTTTAGACTTTCGTAGACCCCGCAGAAACCCTGCAGGAACGTCTACCTGACAGGTGCTGTTATCAGAGCAGCTCCTTTACTCTGGAGGTCTCAGTGTTTGATTGTCCGAGTGACAGAAAGTGACGGTGAATCTCAGAGGAGTAAAATATTATGGCAGTAAAAGTACGGTGTGGGTGTGTCAGGTAATAAATGCTTCAGCTTCTCCAGACCAACAAAAGTCTGTTGTTCCCAAACGGCGAAGCAGGTTAACAAACGTCTCCCCTTCAGACTGGAAGCTGAGCAGGAAGCTAACATTACATTAAGCTGACGCTTTTATCCAAAGCAACTTGCAATTGCTATATATGTCAGAGGTTGCACGCTTCTGGAGCAACTAGGGGTGGAGTGTCTTGCTCAGGGACGCAATGGTGGAGTATCATAGTGGAGGTTTTCCCACCAGGTCTCTCACGCCAAAGGGATGTGTACATCCACTCCTCCATCACCACCCCTAACAGAATGTCTTTTAGCTGAATTTATAGAAAGTAAGCAGCGTTATTTTATTCCAGCCTACCTGTCCAGCTGAGAGAAAAGATGTTTTCTGCTTCGTCCTGAACACAGACGGAACATCCATTGGGTACCATATTTGGGTCACACATAGTGACTTGTCAATCACAAGATAGCCCCACCTAAAGCCTCCCCTGCTTTCTGGTCTATTTTCCTCTAAATGGAACCCTAATTTACTAAATGAACATCATGGTGTGATGAAGAAGAATAGCAACTGAGACCATAAACTCATTAGGAAACATTTTCTCATAGACTTCTATACGATCCAGTGGAGTCGCCCCCTGCTGGCTGTTAGAGAGAATACAGGTTTGAGGCTTCACTTTTCAACCCTGGAGGTTCCTGCTTGGTGAAGACACAAAGCTGCTTCCTGGTTTCACATATCAGACACATTAAATGTCAAATTTTCCGTTGTGGTTTTGAAACGGACCAATCAAAGAACAAGACGCATATTCAGGTTGTCCTCACAGAGAGGAGCAGGTGGAGGTGGAGCTACGTACCGAGGCGCTGCTGGAGGCACTCTCCTCCTTGTTGGTGGTGGGCAGAGCCGCTCCTTTCTGGGAGCGAGGCGAGAAGGCTAGAGCCTTACAGTGGGACTTGGGAGGCTTGGTCTGGGAGTCCTCGTACTCCTCCCCCAGGACAAACAGGTTGCTGAAACTGCAGGTGGAAGAAGTGATAGGCTATCATCAGCCGCCGAAGTGATGTCAAAAGTCAGTGTGTATGAGTGCGTGCATCTTGTCGACCTTGTCATAGCTGGCCTGAACTGCCAGTTAAAAAGTGCTTTCAGGAGTTTGTACATGAGTTACATTAACATTTACATTTAGCTGATGCTTTAGCTAGCTATGTTTATGTATATAATTGCTATATATGTCAGAGGTCACACGCCTCTGGAGCAACTAGGGGTCCTTCTCAGGGACACACTGGTGTCACAATGAAGAATTAAACCTTGGTCTCTCACACCGAAGGCATGCGTCTTATCCACTGTTCCATCACCACCCCCAGAAAAACAGACAAATCCATCCCCAGCCACCTTTCACTTGGCAGACTACACCGGGAGTGTCAGTTTCAGTGACCACAGTGAGGAGTGTCAGCAATGTCTGCTTCATCTTCGCGCTGCAAAATACAAACAATCAAATTATAAGGATAATTATAAAAGAAAGCTAGCACTGCATGCTCATCGGTGTCCCCCACACACTTAAAAGCATATTTTTTATTTTTTCTAAGCCTGTCTTGATACAATACTCTCATGCCAATATAACGCCATATTCGCAACGCTTTTCTTAATCTGACTCAACTTTAAGAGAATGAGGATAAAATTCTAAAGTTCATTACTTTCAGACTTTCGGACTTTTCAGTTTGGTCCGAACCGAAATTGCAGGTGTGAAAACCTCCCACCAAACAGACGAAAAGAGGTTCGGATCAAACTGAACCATGGTTCTGGTGTGAAAGCATTTTTTGGATGGTTCAGACTTTCAGACTATTCCCAGGAAGTTTTGCGGTTGACGTGTAAACCGGAAACAAACAAATGCACGGACAATTGAAATAAGGACACAATTATAAATCTCCCGTGACATATCATCTTTTCAAACAGACGGCCACTATAGAAAGCACACTGCCACCCATCTCTTTGGTTTCTCCTGAAATGGAGGTGCAGAAGGATTGCTTGCTGTCTTCTCCTCCTTCCCTGTCAGCGACGTTATAATGTTCGCACGAGGACGTTTAATTGTGAATTTGAACTAGCCTTCAGTATAGTTGGTGCTGCAGGTAGTAATGTCATAATAATATTATAGTGGAGTCACAGCCCACATAGATGATGACGACAGGACGCAAGTGTGTCATGTAAAGTCCTTTAGTGCGGTTGCAGGATTGCAGTGTGAAACCAAACCAAAACGAACCATATGTATCAAAATGTATCACAACATGAACTTTGGTTCGGACCTTGGTGCGGACTTTCAGGTGTGAAAGCCCCCTTAGACAAGGCACAAAACATATCGTAAGTATATTTAGATGTTAGTCTTAGTGTGTTTACTTGCTGAGCTGCAGCAGTGGGATACTTCCTTCCAACAGTGAACCTAACCAATGACCTGACAACAATATCCATTCAATTTTTTAAGTAGACTGCTTAAGCCTTATTTAGCTTCAACTAAACTTAGCCTCCTAAAATCCTGTGTCCTCATATGGGGAATTTAGATTTTGAGATCCATGCACCATGTACTTCATTTTGCTCAACTTAGACCTATTGTCCTCATTAGTGGGCACATGCCTGTGGCCTCTAGGGTCACGTGCCAGCCATGTTCTGTTTCTTCTTTGTTACACATTGGATACACATACTCATTTCAAAGACAATGCTACTAATATAAATACACACAGAATCAAAGCCCAGGTCTTGGGAGGTTTTGGAAACATTTTTCATGAAAGGAGAAGAGTGGATTTGTCCCTAATTTCTTACAATTTGGCCATGCCTATGAAGGGGATGCTAATAGCCAACAATTTAACCCTCACGGAGGGTGGGACGGCATCTCATGTGTAGGCTACCTCATGTTGTAACTAGATTGACAATCAAAATAATTATTATTATACAAATATTTTTACAGCACATCAAGCCATAAAGTGTAACAGTTCTGCCAATGTAATGCTAAAATAATAATAATATTGATAGCAATAACAACAAATCCATCCAGCTGCAACTACCTGAAGACAAGACAAATTTACACAAACTCAGTGACTCAAACAATGGGTGAGAAATAGAAGCTAACTATAACCTTAAACATGTCAACAATAGAAGAGATTTGGAAGCCAGTGCAGTAGGACTGGACCCGAATATTCGACTATTCCTTCATTGGGTTGGTAATAAGTTTTCCATTTTGGGATGGGGAGATTCGCACAAGCACCTACAGTTCTGTCCCGCACAACGCTGCACACACACCAGCTTGCACCGCCCTTTTCAGTTTCTTTCTTGCTGTATCATACAGCGACAGACACATACAGGTTGCCATCTGTCCGCTTTCGACTTTCATTGTCAGCCGTATGTTTTACTGCCCAAAAAACACAGCTTGCATTTTGAACTTTTTCACCCACGTTTCTGTGGTAACAACCGCAGGGGAGCTGCCTGTGGAGAAGGCCTATAGTACATCTCTCTCTGTTTGTGTCTCTGCAACTGTCAGTAGACCGTATGGCGACCGATCATGGATGGAGTTGGTCTCTTGGTTGGATAGAAAAATAAAAAGTCATACTCATATTATTTAATAAGATTGTAAATGGCTTTTAAAGTGATCATGTACCGGAAAACTTACAAAAATAAAATGCAAATGAGAAATGACAATTGAAATTAGATGGCTCTATCCTCCCAGTCATCCCAAGACAATATCATAATCAAATTTCACTATTATAGTACAGAGGTCTCTCTGTAATCTGTATTTACTGATCATTATGTGCTACATTGTTGCTATGGCAAAGGTAATCTTAAACTAAAAAAATAAATCCTGAGGATCTCTGCAGGGCTTCTGCTCTCTTGGCTTTCTGCCTGTACAGGGCAATCAGTTGTGGTGTGTATCTCTCAAGCTCACAGTAGAATTGGTTGCATAGGTTTGACATTTGTAAAGCCATGAACTCAGCAAACACCTGCAAACACATAAATGTGTGCAGATGAATGGTTTCCAACTTGGGCTTTGACAGAAAAACATAAAGCATCAATTACTTGTTTTGAGCAAGATGGCTGAGAAATGGACATGGACCACTGCATTAACAAGAAAAGAAAATGCAGGATCATCCTGCAAATTTCTTTAACCTTGTGGTGTATAATATACTTTTATGATCAAGAACAGTGTCAAGCGGATTTCTTCTCAACACATCATCGCAGCATTATTGTTCGGACATCACAACCTAACTTAGGTTTTGCTGCATCAAAATGAAAGATTATGTGGCTAAGAATTGAGTTAGCCAATCAAATATATTTTAAACTAGACTAATCGTGTAATATTTCATCATTTAGCTTCAATCTGAAGCAACATTCCCACATCAACACAGACCCTTGTGTTTTTTCCCAAAAGTGCCATTTATGGTCTGAACAGGGTTGGGACAGAATTTCAGTCAGGTACTAAATAGTTAACCATAAACCATAAAGGAGTCATTCAAATTTATAACAGCCTTTAACAGAGCCTACAGTGAAAAATGTTTACTGTAATAGATCTACAATTTTCTCGGCTTTTGATCACTGTCAATCATTCTAAAATGTTTTTAAATAATCTGAGAATTTTAAATTGCTAAATATACATATTCATTATAAAATCTCCCAGTCAAAGCTGGACTAATGCACTTATCTAAAACAGTATCCCACCTACGTCTCAAGTCAGGGCTAAAATATCTTCTTTCATGTTAAAATGTCATCCACTGTGAAATGTTGTTGGCTCCAGTTCTAGCAATGTAGTATTTTTTTTTATTGACTCAGAAATATGCAAATTGATAACATCCCTTGGATAGCTATAGTGCCACTCACTACTCTGTTTGATCGAGCGAGAGCAAATATAAAAAACAATATAAAGATTTCTCATTAGCCTAGTCAACAAGAACATCATCAAATGCTGATTTTCTTAAAAAATACAATATTTTATCATTTATCTGACTCACCAATATCAGAGCTGCTTTCGCAAGTCAGGTGATTATGGGCAAGATAAAATTCCTATTCCTAATTGCTAAATAAGAGACTCAGCTATTTAAAACGCAATACAGTTCACCAGACCACAAACTACATCTGCCAAAATGAACAAATAATAATATTTCAGGTTCACTTGAGAGGACAGATCTATTAAAACAGATTACATACGTAGATACGTTACGTTAGCTTACGTTGGCCTCCGGTCATCCCAGTGTATGTTTATAAAATAAAGTCACAGAACAGAAAAAAAACACTTTCACATCACTGCAAAGAAAGTTGGGTTCTCTCCAACTTTGTAAATTAGTTATTAATTAACAGTTTTTCAATCAACATTGTGCAACATTGGGCAACGGGCTTCCCGTCAATAAATATTTGGTTTAATTCATTTGGATCACGAACACGCACTTAAATTTTCTATCAAAATATTAATTTCTAGAGGAAAAGGTTTAACTAATCACTTTGCTAAAACAGATTTTATCATATTATATAATGCGTTTGTCACGTTCTGACCAATTTTAGAAGCCTTTAAACTTGAGAGAAATAAGGATTTGACTAATATTGTGATAATTATCGAATGCTATGAAATTTTTAAATTATTGTGATAACATTTTTGGTTATATCGTCCAGCCTTAAGGTGAGGGCAGATGGACAGACGGACAGGCAGAGAGGTGAGGACAGATTGAGACAGGTGGGGACAGACTGAGACAGGGGTGAGGACAGAACAGACGGACAGGTGGGGAAGGTCATATAAAGACAGAAAGGTGAGGACAGACTGAGACAGGGGTGAGGACAGAATGACAGGACAGGCAGGTAGGTGAGGACAGACAGGTGAGGACGGATTGAGACAGGGGTGAGGACAAATGGAATGACAAGGACAAAGATGTGGACAAACTGAAGAGGACAGACAGGACAGAGGTGAGGACTGACAGGTGAGAACAGTCTCTGGGTACCTGGTGAACAGCGGTTGTGTCTCCGTCCTCAGTCTTCTCAGTTCCAGCAGTAAACTGGTTCAGCTCATCCTGGAGCTCATGGACAACCTGAGGCTGAGCCTGAGCAACACAAGAAGAGCTGTCAGTACACACACTGGCTTATTGATCGCTTCAGGAGGTATTGATAACTGATAGCTGATTGTGTCTGTCTCTGCCAGTCTTCACTCAGCCCCCGATCCTTCGGCTCTGCAGCACGTCCAGGCCAGCTGTGAAGAGGTCCACAAGATGAGGTACGCAAGCACCCACACATATCACTGATATCACTTCCTCCTCCTACAGGTTCAGCGACCTGTTTGCCCTGGCGGAGGAGTATGAGGACTCCCAGACCAAGCCTCCCAAGTCCCGCCGTAAGGCTCCGGCCTCCTCACCTCGCTTCCGCCCACCAACAACAAGGAGGAGAGCGCCTCCTGCAGCAGTACGTAGCCCCACCTCCACCTGCTCCTCTCTGTGAGGATAACCTGAATCTGCATTTCATTCTTTGATTGTGTTACGTCTCAAAACCACACAGAAATCTGATATTTAATGTGTCTGATTTTTGAAACCAGGAAGCAGCTTTGTGTCTTCATCAAGCAGGAACCTTCAGGTTTGAAAAGTGAAGCCTCAAACCTGCATTTTCTCTGAAAGCCAGCAGCTTGAGAGTCCACTGGATCTGGTATGGTCTCAGTTGCTAGTTTCAAGTCTTCAAGAAGTAAATCATGGTCCCATTTAGAGACAAATAGACCAGAAAGCAGGGGAGGCTTTAGGGTGGAGCTATCTTGTGATTGACAAGTCGCTATGTGTGACCCAAATATGGTACCCCATGGATGTTCTGTCTGTATTCAGGATGGAGCTGAAGACATCTTTTCTCTCAGCTGGACAGGTAGGCTGGAATAAAATACCACTGCTCATTACTTTCTATAAATTGAACTAAAAAAACCCTAGTTGCTCCAGAAGCGTGCAACCTCTGACATATATAGCAATTGTAAGTTGCTTTGGATAAAAGCGTCAGCTTAATGTAATGTTAGCTTCCTGCTCAGCTTCCAGTCTGAATGGGAAAAGTTTGTTAACCTGCTTCACTTCTCCATCCGTTTGGGAACAACAGACTTTTGTTGGTCTGGAGAAGCTGAAGCCCACCCATATTACTGCCATAATATTTTCCTTCTCTGAGATTCACCGTCACTTTCTGTCACTCGGACAATCAAACACTGAGACCTCCAGAGTAAAGGAGCTGCTCTGATAACAGCACCTGTCAGGTAGACGTTCCTGCAGGGTTTCTGCAGGGTCTACAAAAGTCAAAATTTTCTAAATTTAAGGCCTTAAGTTTGTGTTCTAGGCCTTAAATAATTTTAAACAGGTATTTATCAGTGATTTTTTTGCTAGCAATGTATTTGAAACCTAATGAATGAGCACTGTTAGCTGTTAAAATTTAACACGATCGTTAATTATTATCAGTGAGCTATGGTAACACTCAACGCATAGCTGTCTCCCTCTCCTCGTTCTTCAAAGGAACAGCGAATGTGAGAGAGTGGCAGAAAATGACTGAAAGTAGCGGAGGAAAAGATAAAAATTAAGTTGTCAGGTTACAGCTCTGTCCTCTACTGTACATCTTAATAGTAATAGTAAATTAAATTAAAAAAGTGGAGGAGGAGCTGAGGTTAGTAACATTAAAGCAAATTAGGGATGCTAACTATTCTTTTGAATTTTGATATACAAATGAAATGCTTGTAATTATACAGAAGGGAAGTACATGAAATACTGACATTTTGAAATGTGTATTTCTCAACTTGAACAAAGTTAAACAATTAACAATAACAAGTAAAACAGAACAAGGGGAGCATGTTGCTCTGCAGAGGAGACGGCTAGGAGCAAATACTGGCGCACAGGCTCAATGTACCTCTGTCTACTGCAGAGTCTCCATCCACAACCTGGAGGAGGAACTGTACATGACTGTATTAAACAAAGAGTATAATGTTTAGTTAATAGTTTATTGTTGGCATAACAATAATATATTAAATACTACATTCATTAGAATTTCATTATGAAATATGTATTTCTCAGATTGAACAAAGTTAAATGAACATAAGAAGTTGCAGTTTTGTTTTTTGTCACCAGTCTAAAAATACTGATTTTGCCACATTGTAAACAGTGGAGGATCTAGTATGTAGTATATTATTACATTAAATAAAAAGTGTAATGTTAGTAAGTTAATAGTACTGTCCAAGTTGTAGTACAGTGATTACTGCATTCATTATAATTTCATATAGTAGTATACTTTTACCACTAGTTGAATATTATATCCGGCTGTTTCATTTCTGTGGGTTGTTCGTATTCATTAAATCCTTGTGCAAGCAAAGGGCTCTGCATTGGTCTCTAATTTGTTAATGCAAGTACTAACTTGTCAGTAATTATATTGTTCAACATTTAATAATTTGCTGTAGCACGTCAAAGTTTTTTTTTTAATGTCCTGCCCCATCCCTGCTGTGATTGGTTGTTTGATGAAAAGTGACTGACAAGCACGTCGGCTCTGTGGAAAGTTGAACATGTTGAACAACAAAAGGCATCGAGACAGCCAAAGTCCTTTTATAGGACGTCTCTGATACAGCTAACGTTAAATGGCCAGTGAGCCAAACCTTATCTTCTCCCAGTTTTCTTCTGTCTTAGCCTACTGCTTCAGCTGCTGCCAACGTTGCTCTATCTCTGTCACAGGAGCACCGGCATTTCTCTCGGTGCTCCAGTGACGAGTGGAATGAAATTATGCATAGTCAGAAATTATGACACATATTATGCACATAGTCAGAAATAGAGAATGTTCAACATTATTGCAAAAAAGAATGAAAACAAATTGATTATCAAAATTGTTGCTGGCTAATTATCTGATCAAGCAGTCAATTACATAGTCTATGCAGCTTTATGCAAGATGTGCCTTATTTTGTGTCTGTTAAATATAGAAATGACAGAAGATGTTTAAGGTTTTGATACTAAGAAAGAGAACTTGAATTGTAATAATGGAGTTGTATTCGTGTTTTTCAGGACTACTATCTGAAAATGGGCATTTTGTACATTTCAAGTTTACTAGTAGTAATTTTGTTGAGTGAGTTTCCATTAGTATTTGAGTCTAGCACAATACTGAGGATTTCCCTCAGAGTATAAGTTGCGCACAGTTACATTTATTGAGTAAAGAATTAGTGGAATTTAATTTTAATAAGCGCCAGTGAATCAGTGTAATTTAGTATGTGGAAATTAAAGGTTTTTTAAAAATGTTACTCAAAAGTATTATTACCACTACTTAAAAAAGTCTGAGGTAATCAGTATCCACAAATATTTTGAGTGTTCCAAACTTATTTGGGTTTACAATGTAGAATCCAAAACGCAGAACAGACAACACACTCAAACTAAACAAAACAGAGCAGATACCCAAGCTAACACTTAGCAGACAAGGCAAAATAACAGACTGAGACCAGGATTGTGACAAATCAATAAACTTTCTTTAAGAAGTAGCTTTTTTGCAACAGATCTATGTTTAAATCAAATAGAAACAATGCACATACAAGTTCTGTTCGCATCTGCCCGTTTAAATGCACACTGTCAATTTGTGCATTACAAGAACACCATAAATTCACTTGGCTGAGGTGAAAAACTTGGTATATCAATAAAAGCAAGACACGACAAAGTGCAATTGAAACAGACTTATTGAATAAATCATGAAGTACATGAAACATGTGACTTTAATGTCCACTGAAGAGACAAAAATAGCAGCAGACTAAAACATCAGACCTGTTTGGAGTGATGAGGAGACTGTAATGTTCCTTAAAATTAATACAAGAACAAACACATGGCATTTTTCCATTGCATTTCCTTCATTGTTTTTCATTATTTGAGGTTTGACTGGTGCTCTTTTGATTATGTATACGTACATTCACTCACTTTCTAGAGGCTGCCCTGTCTATGTGGTCTTGAGCTTACCTGTGACCAGCTCAACCATCAGCTCACCACAAATGAATAATGTCCCTTCAATAAGTTGACTCCCAAGGGTGTAACTGGAGGAGACATGAGGAGCAAAGAGGAATTTTCTGTAGGCAGAGGAACTGGGCAGCTGGGATGATTTCAATGAACACCCAGAATGGGATCCATCTGGGGCGTCCTGGGAGGCCAGAGTGGCTGGAGGAAGCAAATGGCCCTTAGGCCCCTGGCGATTAGTTGGAGCATTTCCCAGGAAGAAAGGAAGAGAAGAGATGAGAGAGAGAGCCTGAGAGAGAAAAATCAGCTGGCTCAGACTCGGGCATAAGTTGGACTGCTCTGAAAAAGAAACCTTGGGGAAGACTCATCTGTTTAAAGTTTCTTTAAGCTTCACTGCCTCTTTGTTTTATTTGTATCTTGAAGTTGTTTAATTTCCACTTGAGAGAACAACAAGCTGCAAATGCAGGGTAAGACTTTGAATAGCATTTGCAAGATGTTTGGCCTTGTCTTAACTGTCAAGCATGATTCCATATATGTCGTATTTTTCTCACTAGTTATATATAAAATGCATAAATCTATAATATAAGTAGTGATAACCTTTCTCTGTTGAGATTTTGACCACTAGTAGCACTATGGAGCAGTGTTTTTGAGTTGTTGCCCTGTTTTTTTTTTTGGTGGGGGGGGGGTTGCAAGCATGTTTGCTGATCTTTGACTGAAAGTTGGCAGTAACATGCAAAGAAGTGTAGCTATGATATGTCATGTATTCACTCATGTTTGCAAATTCTGAATAATGAACAGTATTTACAGTATCATTATTAATGTAGCAACATGCATTTAATCCTTATACATAAAAGCATTAATATTACAGTAATCCTCCCAAATATGAAATTATTGTCCTGCTGTATAGAAAGAGCGTTTGCAAGATATTCTTATATCTGAGACTGAAAGGGTGAGTGGGGTGGAGATCAGCGGCCTTTAAAAACATCATCCCTAAATTACTTTTTAAGCCTTCAGGGCTCCCTGGACAAAACAACCATACTTCATTTACCACTAAAAAAGGCACATTAAGAATTTTGTATTGCTCACCTCAGTGATTCATATGTACAGTGAAGGTGACAGAAGGGCCTAGAGATAATGCATAATGCATTAAGGTAATGCCTACAATTATGGTACAGTATGGTGGTTAACTTCCAGATAATGTGTTGAGAGGGCTGATTCTCCCATAGAGTTGAAGTCAGTGCATCATTTGACACAGGAGGAGTTGGGCTTGTGTCACTGCTGCATCTGTGCAGAATAGTTTTGTCTGATTAAAAGAGATTCATCTAATAACCCAGGGAAGAGAGTCGCCGTCAGAAGATTGAAGAGCTGCTGATGTGATGAAGCCTGCTCTCTAGCTCTTTCTCCCTCAAGCTCCCTTTCTATATTGGAAACACAATGGATCATTAGACGTGGTGTGGGAAACCAGTGCTATATTGCTGAATTGGATATCATTACATTTTCTTAAGTCTTAATTAGATTGGGGTCTAAGAGACGAATGCCATTTTGAATAACAGAGAGATCATGGAAATTCATTAGTGTTGAAGATAGGGGAAATATATAAACTATTCATTACGAGCCACAAATTTTAAGAGTAGATTTTTTACTATGCTACTAAAATAAGGGTTGATTAATATTGTAACTGACAACTGCCACAAAGACCTGGCTTGGCATGATATTAAAACCAGTCAATGCATTCAATCACAGAGGTTTTCACCAGACGTAAATGTTCCACGCCACAGAGAAAGGTAGTAAATGTGTGATGTGACTGTCATGACTGAATTGCAACCTGGTGATATTTCATCTCATTTTGAGACAGCTGGTGGTGGAGAATCTATTTTACAATGCACAATGTGGTGCCTTGCTTGAAGCCTTGGTGTTGAAGGTATTTTATGCGCAGCTGCAGTGGGGAGCAAGCAGGGGAACAGGCAGCCTGCATTTGAGAAGCTGAAATTGTTTCGTGGACAATGAAGCAGCTTTTTTTATGACCAGGAGAGTGAGATGAAACGAAGGATGCCGAATGGTTCGGAGCCAGCTTGGAGGGCAGGGGTCCATGTGGAATAAACTGCCCTCCTGGGAACCCACATGCTGTAAGAGACAGTATACATCGACTATTACAAGAGGCTGTGGATATAACCTGGGGAACAGCGAATTAGAAGTCACTCCAGGATGAATTTTCACATGAATTTTCTCTGAAGGATGAACTACCAGCAAGACAGTGAGGATAAAAAGCTTCAGTGGATGGAAAGAGCATATTAAACTAGATAAGCTCGCAGATCTTGCTACGCAATATTCTAAAAGATACTGTGCCAAAGCTTTTTATCACAATACAGTTATATACACAAATGTAAAAGACGGCATAAATCTTAGCCAGAGATTCAAGTGAGCACACATACAGAACAGAGCGACTGCAGCACTGATCCATCTTATTTAAAGACTAAACTGAAGGTTGTCCTACAATAAGACATTCATCTGTCAAGGACATACAGTATTCATGCATAGTAATCAAATCAATCCAGTAGAGACTCAGGCATTGTATCGATAGAAATTTGGCTTAACAAAGTGTATCACTGATGCAAGCTTATCTCCTTGATTTTTGGTTCTGCTTGGAGTAACAGAATGTGTCAAAACATAATACTAGGATATTGGGGAGCAATGCTTGTTCGGTCAGATGGAAATACAAATTCAAACACCACCAAAACAGCAATCCCTCACAGTGATTTGATATGAACCATGCAGGGTTTATCCTGTTACTGCAGGATTCGTATCAGGGTATGTATTTCTGTTCCATCCCCTTGAACATCCAATCTCTCTCATTCTGTAAAATGAAACAGAGAGGATAAAAGGCACTGTGGTGAAGGGAATCCTTGGTTTTGCTGTAGCCAAAAGTAACTGGTCTAGTCTTTACCAGAGAGAACAGTTCAAGGAAGAAGGGGAAGGAAAAGAACATCTGGAAAATCTTCTTATAACATGACTTCCAACAACTGTACAGCCTCAACAATTAACACATTCATGATGCAGTGTTACTGGTACAGTCAGGGTTGGGCAAAAGATACATCAAAATGTATTTTAAATACATATACCCTATAGTGTATAAAAAAACAAACTAAATTTAAAAAATACTAAAAATACTTTTCCAAGGTACCATAAAAAAATCACTTTGGAAGTCTTATCAGTACCACTACACTGACTCAGCTGATATAGTGACCAATGTTTGAGAGGCAGAGGCAGAACAGATTGGGGGTGTGCATTTTCAAATATAACGCCTACACAGTCTTGTTGAATAGCTTGTTGTACAACAACTCTGAAATGCTTCATTTTTCATGCACAACCGACAAAAACTTAACTGTGAGGGCTGGTGCTCAGGTCAAATAGTTGGTAAACGAATAACCTACGCTACTAAAATTCACAGTAAAACTTAACAGGAACAGTTAACAATTGCAACAATTTATGTTAAAAATCAATGGAAACACACCTAGACTTTCCTCACTTTGACCTTCATCTGGATAAATTTTCTGTTCTGATCTCAACAAGTCTGGGCAAGTTACTGAGTAGGCACCAATCAGAGGTTTTTAATGATGTCATCGTGTATTTCAAGTATTTTACCGTATTTTTAAAATACAAAATACAAGACTAAAGTATTTTTATACAAAATATGAAGCCATTTTCATTAACCATTTCAAATACAAACTACAAAATCCTATTTTGTGTTTTAAATATGTATTTGAAATACTTGTATTATAACTGCCCATCCCTGATTACAGTACTGAGACAAAGTATAGATTAAAACAAGATATTGAAAATCCCACCTAAACCTATTGCGTGTAGATGAAAACAGAGTACTGACACACTGGAGGACCAGCTGGTCGACCCCAAGGTCTTTGATGGCAAGTTCAAGTATGACATCAAAACAAAATAAAATATAAATTTCCTGATATTTCCAAATGTCAGGAAATTCAACCATTTTTAGCTGAATTTTAGAGTAAAAGACCTTTTGACTTGTCATAGCAGGAAAAGCATTGGTGTAATTAAAGGCATAGTTAGGGATTTTTTTAAGTGGAGCTGTATGAAGTACATTTTGCAGCTGACACTGTCCACAGCAGTACACTGTTTAGCTTCCGCGCTCGTACAACTCTGTGGTTCTCCAAGCTGTGGACACACTGACCACCATCTATGGCAGGTAACTACGGATAAGTATCTCATACAGTGCCACTTAAAAAATCCAGAACTATACCTTTAATAACCTTAACTGAGCTCCATTAATTGTATCATTAATTATATGTCAGTCAGCGAACATTCACAAAAACAGGAACCTGGAAATGGCTCACCGAAATAAAATGCAGCCATCGTGAATGTTATCAATGACATACATATGTGCTTGTCCTGCCTCAGAATGACCTGTTCTTCTCTGAAGTGAAAAAGGCCTATTCCAGACTTTGATTGCCTGAACACACACACTATTTGTGTGGGACGATGTAAGTCTGTTTTGTCATTTGATGAGAAGGCACAGGTTGAGCATAAGGAAACACCTTCATAAACATCCTGAATGGGGTGCAGAACTGTAATACAAATGTGTAGAAGATGCATTTTGTGTGCATAAGAACTAATTGAAAAAGACCACAAAGTAAAATTTTAAAATAAATAAATAAGGCTATGGATGCAATAAATGTGATGAGATTTGTCATCAAACAATGCCATTACAGAACCTGCCTGTGGTTCTTTTCATTATTGCTCTCTTTTTGACAGCAAGAGCATCATCGCATCACACCACGCATGAAATGACAAATACTTGTAATTGTCAAGCAAGCTAATATGGCCCATAAAATCACATCTTGAATTGCACTATATCACCACTTAGTGACATCATACTTGCTCCTTAACTTGGTAACTACCAGCTATTTCCCCCTAATTCTGAATCAGGAACAACTTCTCAAGCATTTGGTTTAGATAAATAAAAAAATAATAAAATAATAATTTTGCTATTAAAGAGTAAATGGAGATGCAATGAAGGATAATATGATATTTTCATCCCCGCCTGGTAAAAAAATGTCTATTTTAATAGCAATATCACCATCAAAACCATCATCCAACTCTTCTAATACACCTTGAATACAAAGCAACACTTCTCCTCTCCTGCAGTTTAAGGCAATCCAAATCTCAGACAGCGATTAGAGGGATTCTCATTTCAGTGCATCATAACTGACGCTTTCAGACAGCGTGACAAAGCATAAGCATTTTACGCTAAAGGTACGTATGAAACGCCCCCATTTGCTACGTTGCAGCAACACAAGGGAGGCTAACCCTACCTGTTAGCAGCTGTAGGTCGACATGCATAAATTCAGTGACTTAGGTTTAGGTACTAACATTTCTGATGGTTGTGGTAAGGGTAGGGGCTTCGGGGGGCTGTCAACACCTTTATCACGAACGTAGCTAGCTAACTAGCACTTCCGGTCTGTACGGGATGCCCCAGAGCGTCTCACACAGACGTTAAGGGTACCTTTAGTGTCAAATAACTACGCTTTGTCACTCTTTCTCAAATTGTCGGTATATGACGCCCTGAGATGAGAACGGGCTCGCAATATCCAAAATGGCATCCGGAATTATTTGTGTCAACAACTGAGCTGTTTTTGAACTGAAAACAGCGAAAACAGCAAAAGTAAGTCAGCATTTGTAACTGTATATGTATATTCGTGTGTTTGTTGTTATTGTTACCCAGCTAATAACTCTGTGAATTTAGTGATTTGAGTTACACAGCTGATCAGAGCTGGAGCTGAGCTTTCTTTAGAATGGTCGGACTGAGGTGTTGGATGAGAGATATCTAGAAGGTAATAACTGCAGCCATGTACAGTGATTACAGAGCGATTTATGTTGTGATATAAGCTCATTTAGATGCTTGGTGTTTGATGTGTGTTTGGTGTGGATAAAAATGGTTGGTTTGAGATTCTAGATGACTCTCCCAGCTTCACGGAGGTGTGTGGCATGCACAGGGTAACAAAATACTAGGATCAGACATGGATTTCTCTTTTACATTTTGCGCGAAAATTGATCTACCTACCCTGTGCAGGGCTGGTCAGGGCTTAAACTCACCTGCTCATTAGGTTGCGGTACTACCTCTTTATTCCTTCACTGCTGCTAAATCACTGTCTGGCATTCATTTTGCATCGCTTAGTCTTTATCGGTATTACGTCACTAAACATTTCTGCACAGGAGAGTGATGGTGGTATCCTGCGTGCAGAAATGGATCTCATCCCCAAGGAAACTGATTTGTTAATCAGATGGCGTTACAGCCGCTTGCTGAGGAATCTGACATAACTATCACAGTCCCACTAGCTAAAAAACCTAATACCTAGAAAATCAAAACTATTTTTTTTTGTATGACAGCAATATTACAGTCCTCTGTGGCCTCAGACAGAAGAACTACAGTAATTATTCTAAGAAAACCACATTGTTTTCAGTTGCATACATTTTCTCAACTACAAAAAACATTTTTAAAAGCTACCTGTAAACTAAATAAGTGCATTATTTGCTTAATTGTGTTGACATTTACTCATACATGCTGGGTCTCTCTAAAAGAAAATAAGAGTACTATCTAGACCTGCTTAATTTGAAAAATGCAATGACATTGCTGTTATGAATTAAACTGATATAAATAAAATTGAATCACATTGTCTTAAATTGTTCAAGCAGCACATATGAATTTGGTTAAGTATTCCTAGAGATGTGACAGACATATTGCTCTGACATAAGTAAGTGAGCCAAGAGTTAACCTTGAATACAATACAAAGTATTTTCCATCATTATAAGTAAAACTGCAGTGATTTATTTTCACATTTCCAGTTGAGTGTGAAAATTGATACCCACATACACATGGCCTTTTTAATTGTGTGGGTGAGTGTAATGAAAAGCAAGCAGGAGGGCTTTCTCCCTTGATAAACCAAGGACTTTATTTATTGCAGAAGAGAGAAGTATTAATTTCACACTCTGCCTCACAACTCCCCCATATGAGCAGATTATATATTTGTTATATTAAGGAGGCGTCTCTGAGTCAAAACAGGAGACAATTACACCTTGGCCTGATAATGAATGAATGTGTGTCAGTACAAAAGGTCACTCCTTCTGTCAGTTACTCATTCTGAAAAATGTTGAACTCTATTTTGAGGAAGTACATTTCAAAATGTAATGATTCACCCTCAACCCCAAAGTATATCTGCATTTGGCACAAACAAGGAGCAATGTTTGTCATAATGTAGTTCATTGTTGGTCACAGATCACAACAAGTATGTCCACTTTGCTTTGCAGCCCTTTTACTTCACACCCAGCAAGAGAGCCTTCCCTAATTCTAATTTAGAGCATTGAGCTTGTTTTTTCTTCTGAGATTGTGATTGGAGTCATCAGTCATTCAGCACCGTGACGTTTTTTTCAAGCACTGTGGACTATATTTTAATTATCAATACAGAGCGGGTGGGGAGGCTTTTTCTCCCGTGATTGCAGTTGTTTCCCTGTGCTGTAACAACCCATTGCCCTCACAGCAGCAATACATTTATTTTGTTATATTTCCTTGTGGGGGTTCGGGTCAATAATAGGGGGAAAAGGGTGGAAAAATATAAATCACAATACCCTGTATCTCTCTCTTCTTTTACTTCTTTCTTATTTTTGCATTACCCTGGTATCTGGTTGTCCACTGTTCATTGCACTGCTTTACTATGACCAACCAGGTATACCTCCAAACAAATGTCATGCAGTTTGAATGATTAATGAGCAATCTGATACCACATGTTGTTCTTATTATTAGTATGTTATGTTAGTTGTCCACATGTTTCTGACCTAATGCAAATTCGTATGCATTTATTCTACTTGTACTCTAATTTTAAATTTAGTTTACACAACCAAATACTGAAATGTGGTTACGTGCAATATGTGGTTTTTGGTGTACAGTAGTCTGTACAAAATACGGTACAAGTTATGTATTTTCAAGACACTGTTTTCACAGCATTTAGGCATAACGGTGCTTTGCGCTAAATGCTAACATCACCAAGCCAACATACTGACAGTTACAATGCGAACAAGCTGGGCTGTCAGAAAAATTTAACCTGATGATGGCGCTAGATGAAAAGTCAGGTGATCGAGTCATTAGAATGAGTCCTTAAGCAATCCATTCAATAGTTGTCAAGATATTAGGAGATCACCAAAGCCTGTATATACCATATACTGTACATCTCATAATAAACACGTGGTTAAGGTTATCGAAGGAGGTGTGGTCATGCTTAAAAAAAAAATGTTGGTTGGAAGCAGGAATCAAACAGCAATCTCCCTTGTTCCCTGAAGTTTAGTTGACCCATCCGTCCCCAACATCCACCCTACTTCGACTTCTGTCTATAATAAGTCGGAACCAGAGTGGTGAACCAGTCGATAAACCAGTGGACAGTCTGTCTAAAAATCAAATGAATAGTTGCAATATCTGTATCTCTTCTCCCCTCAGCAAACAAAAATGAGACAGATGTTTTGAATTGAAGTGATTCATATTGTAAAGGTGTTGCTTTTAATGTATCCCCCTGTAGGCAGAAGATGCTGCAAATAAGGAGATGGAGATTAAGTGAGACTTCATATATCATTTTAAATTCAGTAGAAGTGAAGGCTGTTTGATATGTTGTAGCTTGAATCCCAGCAATCCCAGGAATACACTTTGTACAGGATAGCACTCGCAGGACATCATCTGCTAATCAACGGACTGTCTATTCATCATCCTGCCTGAACTACAGTAGTTTGATGGCAGTCATTCAGCTTTAACAGCCAGTAAAAATGACTGCAATAGTACAGGTAATCCTGAGGTAGTGACTGAAAAGGTTGAACTAATTAATAATAAGACTGCGTGAGTTTGCCATATAACTTCGTGTAACTGATTTCATGTACCTTTTTATTGTTCAACATCGCATTTCTTCAGATGAAACATTAAGAGCCATCATTCTCAAGACAAAACAAATTAATTTACCTGAGCTTCTTTACAGTTATGTGAGAGCAAATGCTGGGTTCAGTATCTTTCTAAAAATTAAAGCAAGTAGTGATGGGACAAGTGACTTTTGACAGACTCGAATCTTCAAATCTTGCTTATTGAAATGAACTAATCTTTTTTTTGCGTCATTTCATTCGTTTCTTTCATTTAATTAGGGTGGTTATTGCGGTGCGGTGCAGCCCTCTAAAACAGCGCAGTTCTCAAACACAAAAGGCTACCTGGCTTGCTTCAATTGACAAAGTATAATGCACAAATTCACCTCTTGATCATTCGCTATCATCATTCTATAAAGCCCCATGGGGCCACAACCAAATTCAAACCATGTAAAAACCACAGTCTTTCCTCAGTATACAACCAGACCAGCCATATATATGTATATATTATTATAATTACTATCATTATATCTCTGCTCATTCATACAGTAGCTTAGTGTCCCTATCCACGAGTAAAATCTATATATTAACATCAGATTTGCTGGGAATATATTGAAGTAATAAGCTTGACACACTATATGAATAAACACACTCTTATTAAAATTCAACCAATTTAATAATAATCTGGATCAAACCACCAAGTTCTTAAAAGAACTCCAGCACAGAGAGAGGAACAAAGAAAAAAACACATTCTATAAAAGCAGCAGTTTGGCAAGTCTGGATGCCGAATGGGCCACATCAGGTCCAGATTCTGCAGACAGAGAGAAACATACATGAGCACATTGCTCTCAAACACTGCCAGGTTGTTCAAGAGCTGTGAAACAACAGCAAGGCTCTGTAGATAAATTAAAAGTAAAAGTTACAGCTGCCTTCTCTGGCGGGTCCAGATCAGCGGTTAGCTGTAAACACACCACAGGGCTAACATTAACGTTGCTATGTGGCTGTGTTGTAATGTTTTAATGACCGGGTCTGTTTGTTTTGGGGAGGAGACGACCTCGGAGGTAATTCGGCTCCCAGTAGAATCCTGTCAGGGCACTCAAGTAGAGCGGACCCAGAACTACTCTCATCATCTGTTAGCTGTAAACACTAGCAGGACTAAACAGTGGCACCGAACCCCCCCGGCACGGAGCATATGTATAAAATGCTATATACTGTATATATTACCCCTGCGTTTGAGTTAAAAGGTGAATAGTAGCATACAAGTGTTGTCTCTGTCACTTTAAGACCTCTGACCCTGAGGTGTGACAGAGAGCTTTCTTTTAGGAGAGGCCTCTGATTCGTCCATGTAAATGACAATCACCTTTCTAAAATTGTGACTGGTTAAGGGGTAGGACTAACAGGCAGAGCAGATCAGAGTACACCGGTGGTGTTGTGCCGCATGTGTGTTTTTACTTTGGAGGCAGCTAGAAGCTGCAAAAGAAAGAAAAGTGTAATTTAATGAATGTACAGAGACAGTTAGGAGCCTGGCTAGTTTATAATATGTTTGTCACACGTTTTGTCATATAGCCACTTTCATAGTGGTTTATTATTCGGGATTATTAGGCCAGTTTGCTGGCTCGCTGCGCTGTATGAAAGGTAAGGAGCTGGGAATGGGATATAATGGCGGACATTCTTTCCATTATGATCACAGTATCTGTGGATCCCTAAAACGTTGTCTGTGTGCGTCCTTGTTGACTTCAGCGGTGCTGAGCTCACTGCTGTTTGCTTGTGGCCCTGTAGGCTCATTTGTTCTGAGCTTGGTTGTGTCGGCTTAAATATTGCATTCTTAATTTAGGTTTGTGACAGTGATACTGTAACTTGTGTAAATAAACTCCTCTCTCGCTGTGTTTTGTGGAGCCATGCTGTTTGTTGACATGTTAAAAAACACAGTAGCAAGAGAGAGTATGGTAGTTTTACTGGTATCTATGTTTTGAAATGGTTGGTGCCCCACTATTTTTACATATAAATATGACACTGGTCAAATCGGTGGTTAAGAAGTGGGACATTTCAAGAATAACTATCGTTATTTGTTACAAGAATAACACCAAACTTATGTTTGTTAATAAATAATTACACAACTCTATACAGACACATATTGTATATTTCAATTTGAATTGAAAAATTAATTAAATTAAAATTAAATTAAGTATTAATTATGCTCCATGATGTCTGTAATCTTGAGTAGACTTGTTCCCAGTGAATGTTTTGTTCCTCCCATCAATACACTCCTACAAATAAAAACTGTATTTGTCTTTTTACGGAAAAGGTCAACTAGCCTATTTAAAGAACAATTAATTGCCTAACACAGAGATAATACATTAAATAAGATTTTTGAGATGTTAATTGAAGTGGTTTTAGTCTACAGACATTAGACAACTGGTAGGCCTAACATTAACTGTAAAATAAGAAACCAAACTAATTCAGATGGTGATTCTTTAACTCCTATTTTTACGTACTATTCAACTAGTCTATATAGTGCATAATAGAATTTATGGCTTTTGGTTTAGTGTGCCACCTCAGGATTTTCAGTGGCCCCATCTCTAGGAAGGTTTTCTGGGGGCGCCACTGGGACTAAAGTTACAGTACGGCGGTGTTAAAACTATAGTAAAACATCTCTGCACTTTAATAACGTTTATGCTTTATTAAATGTCACATAATTAACAAAATAGATATTGTCAGTCCAGTGACTGTTACCTGACAACCGACTTGCCTCTCATTCTCCGGCACTGGCAGTAACTCAGGCTGCCGAATGAACGAAAGACTCTGAGGTGGACCCATGTGAGTGGTGGACGAATAATTAATTCCTGCTTCACAGTAGCCGAGCTGTCACGTGACAAATGAACAACTGAAACCTAGAGACCCACAGTTGAGAGTCGTGAACTAATCATTTCTGTTTCCTGTGCTGATGGAGCCCATGCAGCTGCCGCGTGACGAGTGAACCTAAGAGTTCAAGACTTTTCACACATGCGTGACAATTAACAAATTACTCCCTCAGACTACTCGTTCCTCCTGAGTCATATACAAGATTAGGTCAAATGAATGAAACATTCTTTGACTGATGCAACACTATTGACAAGTACTGTAACATTAAAAACAGTTCATCACAAACAGGCCACAGTGTTCTTGACATTTTTCAAATTCAAGTATTATTCTCATGTATATCAATTCTTGACACTTGGGCATTATTAGTTGATTGCGTTGAAATTTGTCTACCATGAGACAAAAAACCAATGAAGTAGTATATAAATGTTTATTTACTCTGTCTCCTACCCCAGCTGTTTCATGTAGTACATGGCAGGAAAGAGTGATAGTTTTGATATTTGTGTTGCTCCATAAAGGTCAATGAGTCGGATTGAAATATTTAATAGTCCTTGAATTGAACTAAATTCAACTGAGCAGAGCCACGGGATGAAAAATGATGCCAGATCTAGGAAAAAGGTCAGGCTGATCTGTTTCTCTGTTGAATGCAAGGATGTAACCTAAAGAGACAGGCATTTGTGGAGAAAAGACAAGATCACCTTTCATTTTCAAGCTTGATGATCGCTGCTCTTTTCTGTAGCATGACTGATCGTGCCACTGCAGCAAATGTGGGAGGTACATCAGTGATTTTTAACAAGAAACGCGTATAATTTCTGCCACTAATGTGTCTTGCTGAAATAATGCAAATAGCAGACAACCACAAACATTCCCATATTGCTACTATTCCTGCACAGTATACATATACATATGTTCACCATTGGAGCTTATTATTGTAATTGTTCAACATCTCTTTGTAAAAAAAATCATACTATGTTGCTGCAACTACTGACTCCCATCGCCATGTCATCCCACACATGAATCATTTTGTGTGTATTGACTCTATGTAAACTGGAAGTGACACAGGTATAAACACCATCTGAAAGATCTAGCACCAACAGTGACAAAATAATCCAACCAATCTATCAGTGAAGAAAAGGGGTCAGAAATCAAAAAGTCCTTTTTAAATCAATCTCCAGCCTCTTGTGCAGCCATACCAGCTCCACAGTTGCTGTGACGCACAACTTCCATCAGTCTCCAGTGGAATGAAAAAAGGGCCACATGTTGTTAAAGAAATGGACTAAGACGGGGCTGTCAGGCGTCCTGAGGAGGGAGTCACTCTTCTTATTACCCAGGTAGGGGGCTCGGCCCATCTGGCAGGAGCTCTGACTTCTAGCCACCACAGCTTTTTCACGTCCTCTCTGTGTTTTCTATCAATGTGACTGTTCACTCTGTCTCATTCTCCTCCCCCTCTCTCTTCCACCTCTGTCTTCTTCCATCTCTCCTGTGGCAATTGATCTCCTTCTCTTGACTCTTTTCCCTGCAGCTGCCACTGCCCCACTATGAGGGTATGTTTAATTAGAACGGGTGATGAATGGTCTGCTGTCTTGACTCAGAAAAGAAGCATACGGTCGAAAGAGAGAGAGAGAGAGAGAGAGATGGCAGAACATTCAGCACAAAGGAAATGAACTGCATATAGTGGAATGTTATTATGTTCAGGCTGCAGCGTGCTTGAACTCTGATAATCTCAGAATCAGCTTTAATTGCCAGGTATGTGTACAAATACGATGCTAACCCATACAATTATACAATTACAAAATAAAATCAGACACAGGCTACAGTATAGAGAACACAATATATACACACTATAATGTGGAGGTGGATGTGATATACAGGTACACATAAATGCATACATGTACACATACACAGTGTGATGGAGCGTAGTGCAAAGGATGCTGGAGTAAATAAGTATTATGTGCAGGTGTTATGTACTTGAGGTAGGTGGATTTGGTATACAGTATACAATATACAATATGACAATATGGACAGTATGAACAGCACTGAAATAGAGAATGATGAATAAAAATAAGTGGTAACCAGTGAACAGGTGGCTGATTAGAGACAGTTACTGTGTTATGGCACAGGAATTGTTCCAAAGTCAGCTGTTGATCAGAGTGATGGCTTGTGGGAGGAAAATGTTCCTGTCTCTGAGCAAGAGTCCAACTCAAGTCTCAAGTGTTTGAGCTAGAGTCCAAGTCAAGTCTCAAGTCTCTCGTGGTTATAATGATGTTGATAACCTTCTGCGTTCAATCCAGGCTGCTTATAAAAGTGCATAGCTATAAGGAATTCTGTAACTGTAACCTGTTTTTTATTTGCAGAGCACAACCATGTAATGTGCAATGCAATTAATGACAGCTTATTGACTACTATAAGTCAACACACCCCACTGACTCTCTAACCCAGTGTGATGTTAACTAAATAAAACTGTAACATCACATGATCAACAATAAATCTGTAACCTGTTTTTCACTTACAGAGCACAACCATGTAGTCAAATGTACAATGCGTCTACAACTAATGACTTACAAACTACTGTAAGTTAACACATCCCCCAGACTCTCAAACCAGTGTAACGTTATAACTAAATAAAACTGTAACGTTACATGATCAACAATAAACCTGTAACCTGTTTGCAGCCAACGCTAATAATTAATGTGATGGTAGCCAGCGGGACGTAAATGATTACGTTAATCGACTACCACAAGTTTGGCAAGCAAACAAACGCTCATTCATCTTTTCATAAGGAACAACAGTCGGACCTAACCTCCGGTAGGTCGTAGCTAAAGAAAGAAGCAAGCTAACGTTAGATGGCCAATGCGGCTCTAAACATGTTTACTAACCTCAGGTTACTAACCTATTTTGCATTCAGCACTTCTTTGTTTAGGTCTTGTTGTATGAAGTTTTAAAGCCAAAGTTCATGATGAATGGCACAGCAGCTGCCAGTGTTTGTTTTCCTCTCTCACGTGTAGCCGCGCGCAGCAGATACTACGTGTTACATAGGAAGGTTATAGGCAACGCAGTGAGGGGAATCACAGTAAGCTCATCAGATGATTCCTCGAGTCCGAGTCAAGTCTGAAGTCTTGTGAGGACGAGCCTCAAGTCGAGTCTGAAGTCACTGTGTGCGACTCAAGTCAGACTCGAGTCTCTAACTCGAGTCATCATCTCTGCTACAGTCACTGGCACAGTTAATGCATGTTACTGTAACTTGTGTGTGGCTCACACAACTTACAATATTCATACTACTTTACCCTTATCAAAAATTATAAACGGATTGTATTGGTGTAATGTATTATTTAATCAAGTTTAATTAAATTAATAATTTAAGTGTGAGAGCCACAGCTATCACACTAATTAACCATCTGGTGTCTTCAACTTTCACTCCGGAGCAAAAATCCAGCTTTTACAAACTTGAAAGAAATAATGATTAGACATTTATTGAGATAATTATCAATATGCAATTTTTTTGGTGATAACATTTTTGGCCATATTGCGCAGCCCTAGTTTTTGCTCTCATGACTGCAATGTGCCCAATGAGCCAAATGTGGTGGACATTTCACTCAAGGTAAAACAAATAAACTTATTAATCAGCAACACAACAAAGCCTGGAGATTCTTAAGAACAAAACAGTAAGGTAACAGAATAACAAAAGTACAGCGCATCAGCCAGGGCACTTCTGGGCTAAACCACCTCAGTAGCCATCAGTATTAGACTGAAATACTACAAGTATTCTTCTGTGACCTCAAAAATTGCAACTCATGAATGAACAGAAGTTCACTTGCAGTTTCAACAGAGGTTTAAATATCTGTGACTGAAGCCATTTGGATGAGTAACTTAGAGACCAAACAAGTCCAAGACCTTGACTTATTATTTGAATGACTGAGAATCTTCACACACTAAAGCATATGACTGTTAGTAATCTAAGCAATTGGCAGTAGGTCTTAAATTTACTGTCGTGGGACATTTCCTTTCCCCAATTTCAAAGAAATACCAATAGTAAACATGCTTTAACTGTATATATAGAAACAATACACATGTTGACTCATATCTGTCCATGGTGGCATAGTGCTCTGCGTAACTGCTTAGGACTGTCACCTCGCAGTTTTATCTTCTTCCCAGTTACTGCATGGGTTATCTCTGGGTGCTCTGGTTTCCTTTTTAGGTAAGCTCTTAACTCTTAACTGCCCTTGTGATAGACAGGTGTCCTGAGGACCCCACCTCTTACCCAGTGCAAAATGCTATAAGCTTTAGCCCCCTGTGACCCTGAAGCATAAAGTTTATAAAGTGGTTGGATGGATGGATGAATATTCACATGACAAATAGGCTTTTTAGACTCAGACATAGACTTAGACAGACTTTATTGTCATTCAGCTGCACATTCACAATGTACATTTGAGCGATATTTTGTTGCAAGGCTCCGAATAAAAAACAGAACACAAGTAAAAGAAAAACAGTATAAATCAGAATCAGAATCAGCTTTATTGCCAGGTATGTGTACACATACGAGGAATTTGACTCAGGATCGTACATTGCTCATGATGTGCTTACTCATACAAAAATACCATAACACAATAATAAAATAAAATCAGACACAAACTACAGTATAGACAACACTAATATACACTATGAACAAAACAATATAGACATATTGATAAATAGTGCAGTGATCAGAGTGCAAAGGATGCAAGAGTAAACTATTATTCTCATTATGTACATGTTGAAGGTGAATATGATATACAGGTACACATACATGCATACAAGTACACATGTACATATAAGTATTCTAAAAAAAAGAAGACAAGTAAGAGAAAAACAGTATAAATAATAGGTGTCATTTACATTGGGGAACCACCACATTTTGAAATGGCTGATTTTGTCCACATCACTTTTTGAAAGCATTTGTTAAAAATGTTCTGAAAAAGAGCACCAAGAAATATTATTTAACAAATGAAAATGCTTTGATAAGATTTATTTGCACAATAAGAAAACATGCAGTGCAATTACTGCATTATATTCTGTTATATTCTGTTATATTTATGAATTGTCACCTCCCAGCTGTATTTTGTTTTGTTTCCCTTTATATAAAAAAGACATTTCCACCATAAATTCACAGAAAATGTCTCTAGAATTCAGGAAATTAAATATTTAATGCTCCAATTTTCTGGGGAAGGACCCCCTGACCCCCTGCTCAAATAATGTCACCATTTCCTATTCAAATAGTGTTAAAAATCTTCTCGTCTTGTTCTCGTGCATCGTCACATCTCGTGATCCAAGTATATCATCACGCCCCTAATCTGAGCACTTATGTCCCCACCACTTTATACACAAAGTGACGCCCTTGGTATAAATATAAGTATATGCAATATAAAATAGAAAAAAAATATAAAAGAAACCGAATAATTTTTTTTTTTTTACTTTTTTCAGAAATGAAGCAGCAAACAGAAAAATTATATGTAGCAGCAGGATGTTTTGGAACAATGAAACGGCAATATGATAGTAACAGTTACTCAGTGCAATAGAGTTCAATGTCCATGTAAAGTGACTAGTGTCGTATGTATGGGAGGGGGGATTATTGGGAGTTTAGCAGTCTTATGACATGTTGGATGAAGCTGTTGTAGAATCTGATTGTTCTGCTTTTGATGCTGCTGAACCTCTTGCCAGAGGGCCGCAGGAAGAACAGTCCATGGTGGGGAGTGGGAGGTGTCTTTTGTGATTGTCTGAGCCCTGGTCAAGCAGCGTCTGCGAGCAGTGTCATGGATGGAAGGAAGTGCTGTCCCGATGATTCTCTCTGCTGTCCTCGCCACTCTCTCTACACATTTCTAGTCTGAAGCGTTGCAGGCCCCAAACCAGACAGAGATGCAGCTGGTCAGTATTCTCTCCATTGTCCCTTTGTAGAAAGTGGTGAGGATAGGAGGGGGGAGGTTTGCTGTTTTCATCCGATGCAGAAAGTGCAGACGCTGCTCTTCACAAAAGCAGAGGTGTAGACGGACCAGGTCAAAGTGTCTGTGATCTGCACCCCCAGGAATCTGATGCTGCTGACCTGCTCCACTGCGGCAGCATTGATGAGGAGGGGGGTATGACTTGGCTGATTTTTCCTGAAGTCAATGACAATCTCTTTTGTTTTATTGACATTCAGGATTAGATTGTTCGTGTCACACCAGTCCACCAGCTGTATCACCTCCTCTCTGTAGGCCAGTTCGTTGTTCCCTAATGAGACCTTAATGATGTGTTTCATACTGAACCTGACATGGCAGTCATGGGTCATCAGGGTGAAGATCAGTGGGCTGAGTACGCAGCCCTGGGGGGAACCGGTGCTGAGGGAGATGACGCTGGAGGTGTTTTTGCCAACCTACACAGACTGGGGTTTGTCTGTGAGGAAATCCAGCAGCCAGTTACACAGGGGCGTGTTGAGTCCAAGGGGGGCCAGTTTGCTCACCAGGTGAAGTCCAGAAACAGCATTTGCTCGTGGGTATTGTTCTTCTCCAGGTGTTCCAGGCTGAAGTGGAGCGAGTAGTAGACAGCGTCCTCTGTGGAGCGGTTGGAGCAGTAAGCAAACTGGAGCGGATCAAAAGAGGGTGGGAGTTTGGAGATGATGTTGTTCTTTACCAGCCTCTCAAAGCACTTCATCATGATGGGAGTTAGTGCGACGGGGCATTAATCGTTGAGTGATGAAATTGTGGCACTAGTATGATGGTGGCAGTCTTGAAACAGGACTGGACGACAGCATGAGTCAGTTAGGTGTTAAATGTTGTGTTTGCATATGTATTTTGTATAGGGCTGCAGCTAACGTGTGCACGTTTATAGGTGATAGATATTTATTAGTCCTTTCGGTAATTCATAGTGTGTCATACAGCAAACATCAGACCAACAACCAGACAGCTGCTTTACAAACACAAACATCACCTGAGTGCTGTACAAGTTAGACTAAAGGCTCGTGCAGACTACACGACTTTTAGCGTCGGCCGATGGCCGTGCAGTTCACACAACTTGCCGTAATATGACGGCAGTCTTGAAGTCATTGTGGCGTTCACACTACTTGACTGATCGGTGACAGGGGGTCACACACACTACAGCAGCTGACAACACCTATGGCACCCGACGCTGGTTTCCAAACCACTTTTATCAAGAAAACACACTTGAAATGTGAAACGGGAAATGAGCAATCCTGCACACGAAACAGCTGTTTGTTATTATAAAGATGGCAGTTATAAAGACAAAGGATATGGTTGAAAGGATGGATTAGTACACGCAGGTAGCAGGGATTGTCTGAGCTACAGAGACAGCTGCAGGTGAGTTAAAAGGTGCAGCTCCCGACACCCAGTTAACTCTTGACTGTGAGGTTACAACTCAAGGCCCAAAAAGGAGACCAAATGCACGTGTGTACATTTTCAGCTGAGGTCTGTGGCTTACTTTGGCTAGTCTTCAACTCAAAAATCAATCATGATTTCAGTTAAATACTAAAGTTGCTGTTACCTTGTTTGTGGTCTGCTGGCAGAACACCGGCTGCTTTCTGAACGCGCCGTCGTTTTACGTTGGACGGACGGTAACATTACAGAGTTGTTGTTTTCTTTAGCTTGAAATAATCCCATACTTTGGACACTTTCTTTTTTGTCCCTTACTGTTTTCTCTCTTCCCCCACTTTGCAAACAGCTCCATCATAATCACGTCATGTTCACAGTGTAAACATTTAAGGCTCCGCGGTCAAGTTAGCAACGCTTAGCAACAACAAATATGCAACATCCTGTAAAGTTAGCAACAATAAATATGCAACATCTGGTTATCCAACGAAGGTTGAGGTCAAAGGCAACTGGACTTGTAGAAGAAAAAAAAAAAAAAAAGTCCAGTTGTCTTTGACCTCAACCTTCGTTGGATAACTATGAACTGAGAACCTTCACTGACAACGTCCGGTTAGATTTTCAAATTAAAAGCTGTTAAATTCGTGAAACGTTGCAATTTGCTTAGGTTTAGGCAACAAAATTGCTTGGTTGTGGTTAGGAAAAGATCATGGTTTGGGTTAAAATAACTACGTAGGTCAGTTAACATGTAAGTTAAGTTACGTCACTTGCGTAACTTATGCAATTTACGGAACTCGCGTAACTAAAAAACACACAGGACACGAACCCCGGTCTCCTGGTTCAAAGTTGTTGATCTGGCCCTACATCCACCCCAACCACCTCCTTACTCAGTCTTTTGTGTTAAATATCATATACCTACCTTTACCGTCAAAAACTGACCATACAGGGCTTCCCCCAATGCGTTTAACCTTGACGCTATAGGGATTCCCAGTGCGTTACAAACTGACGCCGATGGGTCTTGATCATGCGTCCACATGTGACGAGTTGGGGAGTGAGGGTTAGGGAGAGTTACAAACCTATTACATGCACAAAAAAAGATATATATATATAACATAATAAAGGGGAAAAAACAAAGAGCATAATATGACCTCTTTAATGATGTGGCAAACAGGTGCTGAAAATTCATATATTTATATGTTAATACGGACTTTGCATGCAATCATACTACATCCAAATTTCATTTTACATTCAATCAAAACAGTAATTCACTTGACAAATTCTTCTGCTGGTGACCACTGAGCAGGGTCCGGGTTACATTACAGCAGCTGGGAGCCTTGCTCAATGCTGAGTGAATGACATTGGTAGTGTTAAGCATTACTAAAGAACTCTCTCTGCCCACATTTTCTCAGCCAGCCCAAGATAACCATTGAACAAGCTTCTCTGCCTAACCTCAAGGCTAACACGTCCTGCTGCCTACTCTGCTTGCTCACATTTGATCCCAGGCCATCCAGTTGGCGTATTGCCTGATTCGAAGGGTTTGTTCTATAGCATATAATTACATCCTGTCCATTTGCTATATGTCAAAAACGAAAGAACAAGTCTCATACGGTACCAAGTGGATTAAAACACACAATAAGCTAGAGAGATGAAATGAAGTTTATAATGCTAAGGACACATAGAAAGTCTCTTCTCAAAAATAGAAACATATCTGCTCATACTGTAGATCCACTGAGATACCCTGGCTTTCCCAGCCAGCATTTGACAGTTGGCAGTGGAATGAGGAGGTCAAGTTCAACAACAACACAAAGCAGCTTTGCGATGTGTTTTTATTAAGTTGCATCAATATTTAGGTTTGAATTTGCATGTAGCATCTACGGCTGTCAACTCAACTGCTGCTATGAATTTCAACATTGCTGTTGTTTGCTCTATGAGTATAACAAAGGTATTGGAATTTTGTAGGGGCAGGTTTGGTTATTAGCTAAATATATAAGATATTTTAGAAATACTAATAAAGTTACTAATATTATCAAGCTCGGACTGTGTGTGTGTGTGTGTGTGTGTGTGTGTGTGTGTGTGTGTGTGTGTGTGTGCGCGCGCGCGCGTGTAGAGGTTAGTGTAAGGAAAGAGAAAAGGCACACAAAGCAAGGTCTGTAAGATCCAGGTTAAGTACAAGTAAAGGTCCAGCGGTGTGGTACTGATACAAAATATGAAACGTGGGAGGCACGAAAACACACAGCAATAATTTGGACACAGAGAGGACGGGGCGACAGCGGTTATCCTTCTCACAACAAGAACGGTGTGCGGTATCTTCTTCTGCAGGTATGGGACCGTTATGCTGTGTTTACCAGCTTGCTTCGGATCCAAAAATGTTTTCAGTAAACACAAAAAAAACAGGGAACAAAAAAAAAGGGTCAGCGTCACCCTTGATAATGCTTCTGACACTGGAACAACATATGGAGGACTGATCCTGACATGACAGATTAAGAAATAAATACAGAAATAAATAAATACTCAATAACTAAATAAGCATCCTATTAAATGCACAAAAAATAAAGTTAATAAATAAATAATTAAATTATACAATGAGACATAAATGTATATATCTCTTTTAATTAGCTTATTTATTTATTCACCTTTGTATTAATTACCTTATTTTATTGTCCGTTATAATCTTCTACTTTATTTATTAATTACTTATTTTTTAAATGTATTTATTTATCTGTGCATTTTAATATTTTTGTGTGTTTTATTCTTCCTTTGCATTTTCTACCCCATTTATTTACCCAATGGTATTTATTTCTGCCTGTCCTTTTTACATTTCTCTATGCATTTCTGCCTCATTATGCAAATGAGCGTCTGTGTCTCAAGGGGTAAACTTCTCGCCTATCGGTGGACCAGTTAGACCACAGAGGTTGATTCTAGTCATACATCGACAAGCTTGCTCCTCACACAGTCAAATGGCTTCCTTCAGTGAACTGAGGTGTATGTGTGTGTGTGTGTGTGTATGTGTGTGTGTATATATATATATATATATACACATTTATGTCTCATTGTATAATTTAATTACTGCCTACATTTATTTATTTACTTTATTTTTTGTGCATTTAATCATCGGATGCTTATTTATTTATTGAGCATTTATTTATTTATGTATTTATTTCTTAATCTGTCAGGATCAGTCTACACGTGTTATTAATCATGCCAGGCTCTTTGACAAAAATGTTTAAATTTTTTACTATTTGTTTTAGTGCTGTATGCACAACCTCAAAAAAACAGAACACAGTTCCACCCACATTTTGATCAAATGAATAATGATGACGTTTGCAATCTTCAGATGAGAAAGTGTGGAGTGTGTCATATATGTATCTGCTGGTGATATATAATGCTGGTTTATCCATCTTCATCTAAGCAAGGCATTGCATCCCTCTTTCAGTACATCTCTCAGCTTACACAGTACACGGCCACACTAATTCCGCTCCAGCCAACATGTGCACAGATGTGCACAACCCTCTCTCCTGGGTGACTGAAATAAATGGGCAAGCCTGGTAGCATGAGACAGAAAGGGTCTTGAAGATTTACTCTCCCTCTAGCTGCCATAATTCTCCGCCTCTCTCGGCATCCTCTGGTGCTATGGTGATGAAGGCATGATGAGAAGAAGCCTCTTTTTCATCTCTTTCCCATCAGCAGTGTTGCCTGCAGCTTTTTCAGATGCCATAAAGCCTGCCTGTAGGTTCCTTCGTTGAACTTGACTGCTGACTACTGATTTATTCAGAAACTAAACTGTTGCGTGATATGGCATTTATTGCAAAAGCAGAGCAATAATCAGCCATAGAATAACTATGCATTTTCTGAACTGGCAGTTTGTTCGTTATTCATCCTAATAACCACAACATTTCATTTTGGATGAACATTATAATTTAACAAACTTAATTTGTTCACTTCACTAGATAGATAGATAGACAGACAGACAAACAAAGTGCATGGGATAAGGGATAAGGTGGTAGTGCATTACCTGTTTAAATATGTAATGTCTTGTGGAACAATTAAAAATGTGCACATATTTGGGTGAATATATTCAGATATTCCCAAGATGTATAAAAATTTTCATCTTTCACTTTCACACCCTCAGTCATATATTTTTAACAGTTTAAATGTATATACAGCACAATATTTATTCACATCTGGTTTAAAAAACTGTTGACGGTTGACAAGTTCTCTTGTATGTGTATATATGTGTGTATATATATATTTATGTGTGACTTATGTAAGTCATATATCGGTGACTTAGGATACAAAGCTTGAGTCTGACAGCTGTCACCCCCTTGGCACAATTTGGCATGATGCTGTCTCAAAGGTACAGAGAGGTGCTGAGGATGTGCACTACACATCTGTCTAAGGGAAACAGAGCTGTTCATCAGCAGATGTAACATGCACCATGCTAGCAGCTGAGCAGGGAGTTGAAGTGATGGGCAAGCATACAGGTGTATGACAGTGGTGGTGTCTGAGGCTTTATTGGATGTTATAATGTGGGAACTTTGCAGCTACAATTGAGGTGATTTACATTTTGCACTCAGGTGCACTCCGCAAGATTTCTTCAGTCACGACGTAACAACGGTCGATGGAAACCAAAATCACCAACCAACTGAAAGCTGGATTTAAAATCACACCAAAAACCAAAGTAAAAAATTTTAAATCAAAGGCTGATCCAACTCTTGAGACTTTCATCACGGCAAATAATAATGTGACTCCCCAGACCATCACTGACCCACAACCAAACAGGTCATGCAAGATGATGTTACAGTCAGCATAATGTTCACCACAGCATTTCCAGACTCTTTTACATCTGTCACGTGTGCTCAGTCTGAACCTGCTCTCATCTGTGAAGAGAATGGAGCGTTAAAGGCGGACCGGCCGATTCATTGACAAATGCCAGTTGACCTACACGATGCCAGACTGTCAGCACAGATCCTACTAGAGGACGTTGGGATCTCATGCGACCCTCATGGAGTCTGTTTCTGACAACTTGGTCAGAACATACATACCAGTGGCCAGCAGGAGGTCATTTTGTTATGCTCGGGCAGTGCTCCTCGTGTTCCTCCTCGCACAAAGGAGCAGATACTGGTCCTGCTGCTTGGTTGATGCCCTTCTAAGGCCCTGTCCAGTTCTCTTCATGTTACAGGCAGACTCGTAGTATCTCCTCTTTGCTCTTGAGACTGTGCTGGGAGACACAATAAGCCTGGATGTGACAGCATGTATGGATGTGCCATCCTGGAGGAGCAGCAGGTACCTACTCATACTAGTAGTGACAAGGACACTAGCAAAACACAAAATTAGAGAACAGTCAGTCAGGAAGGATAAGGAGAGAGCCATTGTCTGGGGCCACTACTTGCAAAACC
The DNA here is from genome assembly GCF_021292245.1 of Micropterus dolomieu. Classification (NCBI taxonomy): domain Eukaryota; kingdom Metazoa; phylum Chordata; class Actinopteri; order Centrarchiformes; family Centrarchidae; genus Micropterus; species Micropterus dolomieu. The sequence continues at coordinate 10,415,030 of NC_060156.1, read as the reverse complement.
GTACCATTTTGCGGGTTGTCTTGCTGAAGCCACTCCAGTGCACCTGTTGTCGCTTTCATTTGCACCAAAACAGGTGACATAATTGCTTAAGCTTCCTAACTGAACAGATTAATATCCCTTAAGTTTAACTGACTTGATTTTGTACTGTAATGATTAACTGTTCCCTTATTTTCTAAGCAGTAGATTCAGAGTGTGACGGAATTTTGGGTACTATGACACAGGTTTCCCCAGGTCTTGATAGTGTCAATTGCTAAGCTAACATTTACCAAAGGTGACAGCCAGGGACTCTCCGAATCTCTAGGTCAAATGGTCTCCTTTTCTCTGCTTGCTTGTCGACTGACTGACGTAGCCGAGTTGATAATGATCCAATGTTATCCATTTGTTAGGTAACCCAAGGTCTACATTATTTTTATTCTGTTTCATTACAGACAGACTGACTGGATTTATGTAGAATGTGTTGCCTGTGGCTTTAATGACTCACGCTGTGTCTTGATTTGAACCAATAACGAATAGACTCTTTGCACATGTATAGTATAAGGTGAACAATAACCTTAGTTGGACAATCTTTGTAGGTCTAGGAAGGATCAATATCCCCAGACAGGAAGTATCCTAGGGATTTGGTTTTGGCATTCTGTGTGTTCACACACTGTATTCTGACACTGTGTCTCCTCGACCGGGCTCACAATATTTTCTTTAACACAGAGTATTCATTGCAATAAATCAATTCAAAATGCAAAGAAGATGATGTTTTGTGCAAGTGATTCAACCCAGCTTTTTGGATAACAGGAATAAGTGGTCTTGAGGGGTGGTGCAGAGTAAAGAACAAGGTTTCAACTGAAATATACTGTGTCCAATGAATCCCCAGCATTCAGTCTTTAAGTCAAACTTGTTAGTTATATATGTGAATATTCCTGTAATTTACTGTATTAAAGCCCAGTAGTACCATGCACTATATCTGTGATAGACCCTTTAATTTATGTAGTATGTGATGTCAAAAGTGGCATTTTCATTTCCAGGTTGGACATTAAAAGCTTATCATCCTGGATTACTAAATTTAACATGATGCTAAAGCTCTACATTGCCATAATTTTCCAAACACAGTTTTGTTAGATTTTCTGTATTGATCACAATGATACCAATAAGTAAAGACAGTAAAACAGCCATTAGGCCATTTCCTCCTGATGCACTGAATCATTGAAGCATTCAGGATGTGTGAGTGAACATCCACAAGTGGAGAAGAGCCTGTCAAAGCTGTAACAACTTGTCTTAACTGTCAGCCTTTGTTAGTGTGTTGTAGTATATTGAGAGAAATATACTGTTGCTGTTGAAAGACTGTCTTGCCAAAGCCCTCTTCAGATCATTTATATGCTGGGAAAGGCTTGTTGTTTGTGCATTCTATCCTTAGGTGGTTGTTTTGAAGATGGAACATGCTGATGTGGGACACAACTGAGCCATTTGTTCCTCAACTGCCTGGGAAGTCTGATCCCTTTACAGTACCACCGCTTTAGCAGTTGGGCTATCACTCTCACTCCTCCAGACTGACATGTTCACTCAAAAAAGAGAATCTAAACTTAGTAGCTGGTAAGATAAATGGTAAATAAGATGAAACAATCCAGTGAGCATTTGATGGACTGTGCTTTTCAGCTCACTTGCATGATGTGCAAATTCAACATCATTCCATTGGTCAAAATTTGCTAAACATTGTAGCACGCTAATAATTCTAGTGGTCATGGAAATACAAGTTTAAAAGGGAACATGCACAAATTCTAAAATGTCCTCAGTCTCGGATGAAATTACATTTATGGACTTGGTAATTTACCGATTACCTAGCAAGGGAGTTTTATCTTGAATGTTGTTTTTTCTGTTGCTTTGTTTAAAGGAACAGAGCATTATATTATGACTACTGGACCTCTTGATGAGCCTACATTGGAGAGAAACTAAATTGGTATACAAAGCTGAACATTTGTGTATCCACTTGTACATGAAATGTAGGCCTACATGCACTATGGCAAATGCAGTTCGTGTAGATGAAGCAGCTGGTAGCTCCTTCAAAGTTTGCAACATTTTTGTTTTAATCAGTTTCTTTTTCCCCAGGATAATTGCTTAAACAATTTTAATGATGTCTGATTGGATGTGATTTAAAGGGCTATGCCAAAAGTGTTCAAATTAACTGGCTTATGCCAATGGCTAGTGCAGTTGCTACAGCCTGCAGCCTACATTTTTGGTTTTGTTATGTTTTTATTTTTCAGCTTTATTGCCGGAACGCGTATTACTATGACAGAAATACAGTCATTGGAAAAGGATGCTGGGGTTCGTATCAGCAGATCGGTCCCGGATCGAGCACTTGACGGGCAGACCATGTTCCGAGGTGACACAGTGCTAGTCTCCAACAAAGTGAGAGGAGGTGAACTCTGTGTTTACATCGATGATGCTTGGTGCTCAAACATGGTCAAAGTGGACGGACACTGTTTCCCAAATGTCAAAGTTTTTATGTGATTCAAAAAATGAACTGCAGAATTGTTTCCTTGGTGTAGACGTGTATATGAATAACAGTATAGGCCGATATATTTTTTTATTTATTTATGTTATATGTTACCCAACATGTTCTAATTAGTGCTGGGCAGTGATTAAAATTTTTAATTGTACATTGTTATGTGCAAAATTGAATAATGAATTATAAAGTAGTGTATTTTCCACTTTTAATTTAAATGTACTGCTATATTCACAAAAGTTGGTCGGTGTCAGTCAGTGTTAGTTGGTGGATGGAGTCTTTAGAGTTTGACATGTCCAGTCGGGTCGGGTCTAGTCGTAGAAAGTCGGACAAATGTGCGCCATTTTCCAATAAACCATAACATTCTGAGAGTGTTCCCTTGACAACTAAGCCTTTTATGTCAATTAGCAAGGTACCATTACTCGCTCCTCTCTCTCTCTCTCTCTCTCTCTCTCTCTCTCATTGACAACGGACCTGTTTGTGAACAGCCCCTCCACTTCGTGCACATTCACATTCAGAACATGCGCTGGAGGAAGCAACGGGTGAAAAGTGATCATCCGCTGAAAAACTGATTGCCTTCCGGAGTGCACGCAGTATGTTAAAGCTGTCCTATCTATAACCTACATCTAGCTTACAGCCGCTTTTATCTGGATCAAACAGTCATAACGTCCAAATAAACATCACTTTATGTCCATGGTGGTAAAGGTATGTCTTGTAATGGAATAATCACAGTTGAAGTGTTTGCAGTTCATCGGGCCTGACAAAACAAACATAAGCAATAAAATGCTTGTTTTGTTGCCAATGAAATTTGTGTTTGGTTTAATAATATTTGTTTATTGTACTGTATATTGTTTATATTTGGAAAACAGACTGTAGTCTTTATTTAACATGATTCATGGCTGGGATAGGCTTTAAATAAAAAATAAGTGAAAATAAGTGTCGCTCCCACCATTGTCATTATGACATTAATTCAGCTTGCTCTGTGCCAACCACCACCAATCCACCTTTTTACCAGTTGAAATATGTAGTTTGTAGTATTGCACTTGCCAAAAAGACAGAAAATAGCTTAATCAGTCCTTATTACCAATTGCAATACATTTAAATGGCCAATGCAGTTTTGCACTTGCCGACTGAATTTATTTCATTTATGAGCTTTATGAGTTGTGGCTAATTGTAGGTCACCCAGTCCTAGGGATGGGGATCGAGACCCGGTTCCAAAAGGACTCGGTTCCATAATTTCTCAAAACCCGAAAATCAATAAGGTTCGAGCTTATCGATACTGCTATCGAGACTTGCGGGTCCTATGATGTAAAGTTATGTCTCGAGCGTCAAATTTGATTTCATTTGGATAAGAAAATCATCAGGCTGCAGTCTCTGCCTGCTCTCTGTCAGCTCCTACACACACACACGCAGCGAGAGGCTTCGCCGTCGCGATGGAATACAGTGAGGGTTAAGCTAAGTTATCTCCAAACTACTGTAATGTTAGTTGATGACAGCTACGCTCGTTACTGTAAGTACGTGCAATAAAACCTTCACAAGTAAAAAGACAATACTTTATCAATACACCTGTCTGTAAGGTAACGTTAAACATGTATCTGGTCTTACCAAATAACCATCACTAAATAATAGTAAAGTATTGATAGTGGTATCGATAAAGAGTCGGATCATTAAGCAGTCTCAATAAGGGTATCAATATCAATAAAAATTAACAATCCCCATCCCTACCCAGTCTTTTTTAACAGTAACAGTAACAAGTAGCCTAGTTTTCCACATGCCAAAAAGTGATTGCAGCCTCAACTTAAATAAGAAAAATAGGCAACAAAAGTATGTCTGGTCAGTTCCTCCTCTGGTCAGTTTCTGTCTGGTAAGTTCCTCTCTGGTCAGTTCCTCCTCTGGTCAGTTTCTGTCTGGTCAGTTTCTGCCTGGTAAGTTCCTCTCTGGTCAGTTCCTCCTCTGGTCAGTTTCTGTCTGGTCAGTTTCTGCCTGGTCAGTTCCTCTCTGGTTAGTTCCTCCTCTGGTCAGTTCCTCTCTGGTCAGTTCCTCCTCTGGTCAGTTCCTCCTCTGGTCAGTTTCTGCCTGGTCAGTTTCTGCCTGGTCAGTTCCTCTCTGGTTAGTTCCTCCTCTGGTCAGTTCCTCTCTGGTCAGTTCCTCCTCTGGTCAGTTTCTGCCTGGTCAGTTCCTCTCTGGTTAGTTCCTCCTCTGGTCAGTTCCTCTCTGGTCAGTTCCTCTCTGGTCAGTGTGGACTGATAGTTGGTTTTCTGAACATTCTAAAGACTGAAACCAACTACTGCCAACTTTATTATGTTAGTGTTAGTTGGGCGCAGTCTGAGCAGTGTACAAGCATCTTTAGAATGATGTGAAGTGGTCGAGCACAAGGTGTAGCAACAAGGGGGTGCATTCCTGTAAAAACGCACAAGCCCGCCCGCTGCTGAAGTTGAATTGTGTTGAAGTTTTTGTAGGCTATGCGACGCGTTTGTGAGTTTCCAGAATCTATTACTGTTTACTAAATAGTTATCAGGACATCAACAGGAGGGAATTCGCAGACAGAGCATTCCCGCAAAACTAGATGTAGGCCTATCAGGTAAATTTATGTAACCTATGATTTTTAACTTAAGTTAAATAGGCTACAGCTATGTAGCGCACAGAGGCTGTTGCCATGGTTACTCTCCATAGAGCGCCTGCCGTTTACTCGCGGATTGCTTGTCTCCTGTTCACCTGAGCAAAGAGCAACCCCGCGGGGCCAAGCGACTACATTGTGATTTTAAGAACGTGCCTAAGATCGACATCTTCCCCAATACTAATCAGAATGCAGTGTGTAGCTATCCACTCCGCTATGGCATTTAATTCTTCACTTGTCTTGCTTTTGTTTATCTACTTCTAGCCTCTAGCCTCCCTCAACTGCTTGTTTGGGTAGGTGATTTGCAGGCTGATCAACATCCCACCCCTCCTGTGACCCATGGTTTGACTCTGTGTATTCAAAGCCAGTGAGAAATGGACTTTAAAAATAATAATAATAAAAACTGGGTTAACGTGAGATAAAATAAATGTTGCCATTAATTTATTAATGTGTTAACGCGATAATAACTAGTTCAAGCATGAAGTTATAACCTTGTGTTGTAGCCTGATTCTTGATCCGTAAAATCACAAAGTAAGCCGACATACAATTTGGCTAACTAAGAACGCTATAGCCTTACTGGTTATTAGCTTCAGCTGAATTTAAAATGTATATATTTTATAATGACAGATGAAAAAATTATCATATGAGTCATATTTAGAAAAGTCATATGGGTCTTTTTGGGAGGTACTGACAAACACCATATTTTGTCGTATAAGTATAAGTAGTAAAGAGTATGACCTATCTGTGTTTGGTATTGTGTATATATCAAATCAATGTTTCAGAATTTTAGATGGTGGCCCATTGTGTAAGCTAGCTGTTAAAGGTAATGATAGCTTAAGATGGTTGGTCAGATTTAAAGTTTTATCTATTCTTGTGAGCCCCAATTCCTTAAGTGTTGGCATTAATTGGTGGAGAACCAGTAAAATACTACTTATTGCACCTTTAAACTGTATACGGCAATTAATAAATTGTAAATTGTCAAGTGATTTAAAAAAAGTATGTGAAATCTGTGTTTGTTTATTGTTATTGCAGTCTTATGACTAACCCACAGTGTGAGAGTAGAGACCAAAACAATATTTAGCTTTTAGTAAAATACATTTTAATTTCATTCTACTTAACCTAAAATATATCAAATTGCCAGTCAGTGCTATAAGGCCTCTCTGAGAGCTAACCTTGCTCTTGGCAGGCTCAGCTTATATGCATCTTATTTCTAATAGGGCCTGTGAAACTCGGGCAGTGTTTTAAACGGGGGGGATTTGTGCCGCTTTCAGCAACTCATCACCCTGAGAAGGCCAATAATCCATGTTGTTTATCCAAAGAGTACTTTTGGCACAGCCTCCCACAGAGTTGCAAAGCTAATGCAAGAGCTGGAGCATTATTCCGCAAGCTGATATGTGTTATTACCAATTACCAGATTTTTCTAATGAGTGCACCTTTGGAAGCATACATTGTTGGTTCAACAAGAGAGAGAGCCACTATAGTATTTCTCAGGCTGCCACATGTGTTATTCCTCAAAAGTTAAAGAACCCTTTTGTTTACTCAAACTCTGCATAGCTTACTATTAAGTAAGCACCACATCCATACAAATTTATCTAAAAGCTTTTCCAGGTTGAATAGAAACAATTTAGATCTGGATCAATTAGTTTAATTAACAAAGATTAACACATTGTGTGTACAGGCCCTGCGATGGACTGGCGACCTGTCCAGGGTGTACCCCGCCTTTCGCCCAATGTACGCTGGGATTGGCTGAAGCCCCCCGCTACCCTGTACGCAGGATAAGCGGTTGACGATGAATGAATGGATGGACATTGTGTGTATAATTGTTTCACTTTTACTGAGGAAATGTGTCGGTATATTATGGTTACTTTGGATTTACAGGAAGGAAGTACTCAGTGATGATTAATGTTTTTACAGTCGCTCTATTGGTAACAATTGGACTAGAATCAGCACAATAAGAAATACATCTTTGAATGCACTTTGGGCAAAACGTTAGTAATCATACACACATTTGTGTAATTGTGTAAAAAAAAGTATGAACACAGTATAAAGTTTCTTTAAACTGTGTTTTAAAATGCATGTGATTATTATTGAAAAGAAAATAGTAAAAAGAAATACTTAACAAATAGTTTGGTAATAATGAAAATGTATCCATAAGTGGAATATTATTGATGTGTTTTCACTTAATTAATCATGACCAATGGCCTTCACCTACACCATAGTACATTAGGCACTTTTAATTATAAAACATACCTACGTAAATATTGTTGATCCTAGTCTTGGTATTATTTAGTAATGCAAAGAAAATGTTGCGCTATCCCTGTCAGGGAAACACGTAACATTTCATTAATGTATGTCCATATGTCTATTGCATGCTGGGAGGCATTCCCACGCACATACTCCCTAGGATGCTACAATAATTTGTATATCAGCGCATTTAATTTTTTGGCTCCCAGGATCCTTGCTTTAAGGATGACAAAAGTAGCACTGTAATGACATTCATTTATGAATATTCAAGTCACTGTAAGTGCTCTTGTAGACGGCATGGTAATACACACAAAACAAAAAACTGAAAAGAAATGCACACAAAAACATTTTCACAGTACCTTTCCTGGCTTTTAGATTCGAGTAAGAAACCGCCCTTATTTCTTCATTAGGATTTTTTTATCATCCACTTTGTCTATGCTTGCTCAAAGCTACTCAGTGGACATTACTTTTGAGTGCAATCACTGCAATATTTAGAGTTTTGTTGAGGCCCTAGAGTGCTTACGCTCTGCCAAGAAAATAAGCCAGGGGACACAGTGGCATTATATGTGCGAAGGTCAGCTTGTTAACCAAAGTAATTGGATTTTGCAACCCTCTCTGGGTGATGTGAGCCTTTAGTCTGTTTTCCCTGACTCCAATTTTGGTATTGATTTGTCTTTCATTTGGATTCAGTGAAGACAACGACAGACATCAGTTAAACTCACTCTGTGTCATAAAACGCTCCAAAATCGTGATTCCTCAGCATCTATTGTAGATTTATATGAAAAATCAATTAACATTTTTGCCAACCAAACTGTGGTCTAGAATTCTGGATCATTTGTGGTGGATGTACCAGTTCAGACCTTTCCTCTAAAAAAACATCAACCCTTAATTTCAAGCTAATTTTAGATAGTATAAGGCTTAAAAATGTCATTATAACTGCAGAAGTATTTACTATCCACATTTTAAAAATTGGCTGAAAGGTAGATTTAATCTGTTGCAGGCAGGAAGGGAAGTGATAGAATGGCTAGAAAGGAAATATCAATAATTCACAATGCTGAAATGTGAAAACTTATAGCCATGGCCCGCAATAGAAAGAAAGAGAGGAAGTAGGCGTTGCTCTGGGCTGTTTTGAGCAACTTTGGAAAACTATTCATCAAACAACTACAGAAGGCAACACTATGAAAAGCACAATAAAGACTTGGAGAGAAAGAAATGGCAGTTTGAACTTTGGGTTAAGTGTCTCATCTGCTGTCATTATGCTGTAGTCTTAATTATTATACATGTGTAAAGAACCCGGTTGAGCTTTATTTAAGAAGCTAAGCTATGTTCTGAGGAGCACTTGTTGTGGTGAACTGTTGAGAATGTTAAATGATGATGACCACAGCACAGGTATGTCTTAACTGAAGAAAAACTAGAAAACATTGTGCCTACCCCCTCCAAGGCTGTGCAGACCTCTACAATAAATGTGGTAATCCAATAGTACGTTACATTCATTTGGCAGATGCTCTTGTCCAAAGAGACTTACATTTTAATCATAGTCACATGCTGGGAGCAATTTGGGGTTCCGTGTCTTCACTCAAGGTCACCCAAGGAGCTGAGGATAAAACAACATTACAATTAATGGCTAACCTGCTCTATCAACTGAGCTACAGCCTCCAGGGACTGGATTAACCCGCCCGAGCACCCCATGGCAAAAATGAGCAACGGCCCTTTTTGAGCTCCCTACACACGATCCTCCTGCAAACTTTGCCTAGAGCTCCAAAAACCAACCAGCATTCCTACACTTACCAATCGGCCCGTGGCTTGCTCTATTTCAGTTAGTTTATGATCAGTTGATTAAGCATACATTTGTTAACATAACAATATGCACTGTGTCAACGTATTAAAATATTTTAACACAAGTCTCTCAACAAGACAGGTCGACAGAGTTACTTAAAAATGCAGGAACAACCTCAGAGCCCTTATACGTCAAATGTGTTAATGGTGCATAATACCAAACATGTTTGCAATGATCAAAATATTTGCCACATAGACAACCTGGGGCCTCTGGGCTCCCTGAGGTTCTGGAAGCCTTGCAGCCACCCCAGCTACTAAATGTTGAGACATTTTACTGAAATGTCCTTATGGAACCACATACATATGTGTAAGGCAATCATGCCACTTATAGAATAAGTGCTGGATCACTCAGATAAATATGTGTGCTGGAATTTAGGTGCATTTCCACACTTCAAGTTAAAGGGGCTATATGTAGTTTTTGGAATGATATGAATCACTTTTTATTGCCTGTGTGTGAAGGGGTTTTAACCTCACATACAAACAATCCACCTGCTGGGTTTTTCTTTTACCTCTGACGGCCAGGCATGCGCACTTCCAAGCCTCTTGCCTTCTGATTCTGAACCTTACACACAGTAACAACACTGCAGCCCAAGCAGTCCCCTAATACCAAAACACCCAGGCCAAAAGAGAATCAGATAAACATCGGAAAGACTTGCGTCACGTAGAGAGACCTCGGCTTTGTTTTGGAACTGACAAAATCGACAGTTCCAAAATCGTTTTTTATCCTACTGGACAAGTAAACTTACATTACTGCAAAACATGTCAAATATATTGTGATTTTGTGCTTTTGTTGGCTCAAATTATATAACTTTAGCTAGCCGGCTAATGCCACCAGTTACTGATGTCATCTGCTGCAAATACTATAGCTGTATGGCTTTCTACATTGCTTCACCAGCTAACGCAATCCATATCACTATCCTGTGTACTGCTGGTATTATACCAAATGTAAATGCTCCGTATTTGTATAGCGCCTTTCTAGTCTTTTCGACCACTCAAAGCGCTTTTACACTGCATCTGCGTTCACCATTCACACACATTCATTCACTGAGCCTAAGTGCTCAAACTGAAAGGATACTTCGACATAAAGCCCAAAGTGTTGATTTTAGTGTGCAGGAAATGACTTAACGGTACTAAGCAAATGTGGAGAGGTTTGCCTATACTAGCCTAATGCAAGGCAGGGGCAGTCCACCGCTGTTTGCTTCATAACGTAGATTTATTATCGTTTTACCAGTAGTCAGGGGCACAGCTGCTCCACCAGTCTTGTCGCTGTAACATACATGACTCATATAGTATACAATAATGCAGCAAAAAGGCGCAGGACAACAGCACAGTGCAAGACCCATTCACTACAGTAATGTTACTTACTGCGGTCTAAATGTTATTACGCATGGTGACAATCTCTTTTAAAATATTCAGTGTAGCTCATTAACCGTTTTGTTATCATCCAATACATTTAGCTGAGCCTTTCTGGGGAAAGATACACAAATACAGTAGTTGCAATAGAAAAGCCGACAGGCGAGCTTACACCAACGTTGGCTGAATGCAGTCAATGTAATGTTATCATGCAACAATGGATTAGTTTAACTTCAAGCTGATAAAAATATTACTATAACACTGCAGTAAGAATTTAACTGAGTTTCCAGCATGTTGTGTGAAGCTGTCTCTGGTGTTTCGGTCTCTTTGTCAGATCCTCCTTGCTCATGTGTAGTGACCAACCTGCAGTGGCGGGCTGTCAGAGCCTGCAAAGCCTTCCCTGCTGGGCTAGAAATTGTCAGAATCTCAAAAAATTATAAAGATATTTTAATTAATGACATAACTTCCCATCAGTCTATTTACGTAATTTCATTAAATAGACTCTCTTCTAGTTGCGCTGCTTCCAGACGGTGCAGCTCATATTAGGGCTTTTATCCAATCAGACTTTCCCATCTTGCTGTCTACGGGTGAGAACCCTTGAGGTTGAGTGCAAAAGGCCTGCATAGTTAGGAGTGATTCTTCTCCGCTGTTTAACAGATGGGACAATTGACATATTTCTTTAACCAAACATTTGTTCGGCATTTTCAGGTAAGGTACTAGGTGAAAGATACTCATGGCTAACAGCATCCAAGGACCAGTGCAAACTGTTTTGCTGGGAATGCCTTTTATTTGCAACAGACCGAAATGGTGTTTGGAGCCACACTGGGTTTGCAAACCTGGGAAAAATAGGGACATTCTGAAAAGACAGATGTGTCATCTTCTTGGGTAAACAAGAACTGTCATTTAGGGGACACATTGAAAGCAAGGAATCCACAAATAGGTGTAACTGTATCACCTTTGGACTAACAAAGTGTTTACTAGGACTTAATATATACAAATACAAAATGACCTGAATAGTGCTATAGCTGACGTGATGGGACAGGAGATAAAAAAGGAGATAAAAAGCACTTTTTCACGCAGTTACGGTGGACGAAACAGACGTGAGTACTGCAGCCCAGCTAGCACTGGTACTCTGTTATATGACAGACACTGGTGTCAAGGACAGGTTTGTCAGATTCGATAATGTTACAAGTGGCAAGTGGGCTGATGACATTGCTGCTCTCATTGTCCGATTCTTAGAGGAACACGAATGCCTGGATAAAGTTGTGGCACAGTGCTATGATGGCACTGCTGTCATTGTATCTGGACTAAATGGGGTGCAGGCTAAACTTAAGGAGTGGGCAGCTATGGCTTTATTTATACATTGCTATGCACATCACCGAAATTTAGTACTGGCTCAAGGTGCATCAAAGCTTAAAGAGTGAAGGATCTTCTTTGGGCATCTCGATGGCAGCTTTTTTTTCCACATCCACTAAGCCACACAGCTGCTCTTGGGCACCAACAAGGTGGCAATATAGTTCAAGGTTGGTCAGTATCAAGGTTGGTCAGTACAGTATTTGAGAAAAGACTTGCACTAAAGGAGCTATTTGAGCATATCATAGAACACCATGATGAGTACGATGAGGATACCGTGTGTTGTGCTGATGAATACAATGCAAAGTTTTGTTTTTTGCTTTCCACCTTTTATGGGATTTTTGAGTATTCTAATGTGCTTTTTGGAATACTGCAGAACAAAACACTCCATGTAAAATTCTGTTTGGCAATAATAGATGAGTTTTGTGAGAGGGAGAGAGGTAGATTTGGTGAGATTTATGAACCTACTGTGTGCGAAACAGGTGAGCCAAGGACACGGAGAGGCCAAGCACAGGGGGACATTCGCGCAAGGTACCAGAAACTACACAATGACATTTTGGACAACATCCTTGCCCAAACACGGAACTGGTTTAAAGATCATGAGAAAGTCATGCTTCTCTCCCTCCTCGACCCTCAGCATTGTCATACTGGCAAAAATTCCTCCCGACGAGGCCTTCTCCAGTTTAACACAGAGCCACCGAATTCTCTTCGACCTAGCCCGACTTAAAACAGAACTCACTGTACTGTATGCCATGCCCATGACTGGTTTTGATGGAAAAGGCCCTACTGACATCCTCGCTTTCCTTCAACAGAAAGATCTATGTGGGCACTTGCGTCAACTTAACACACTGGCATGTTTGGCCGTGACCAGTATCTACTGCCTCTGTTGAGCAGATATTTTCAACCCTGAAACGCATTAAAACTTATTCAAGAAATACAACTGGGCAGGATCGACTGTCAGCACTAGCCTCCATGGCAATCGAGAGGAACTTTTTATTTGAACTAAAATGAAACAATGTACTGTACGACAATGTCATGTAATAATTTCTAAAGAAAGAAAGGAGGATGGACTTTTAAATGATGAGCAGCTTTGGTAAGTGAGTGATTTTTATATATCTCTACTAGCTGTGCCTCTGTTGAAGCTTATAGCTTATATTCTCCTTAGTCTGTCTGTCTAGCTATCGATCTCCTCCTTGGCACTGGGCTATTAACGTTAGTTTCTCTGCGTTCATTTATATTGCTTGCTGCAATTGTTGCTGCTGGTGTGGATGATTCAGTGGCTTGACTGCCTTTGAGTGTGCGTGTTGGCATGTGGATTTAGGCCCAGCAGCTTGGCTGGAATCTCTGGGGAAGCCTGTTGAATGCTGATTGTGTTTTTTGTGATTTAAGGCATTTTTGCTGGCTTGGTAATGGCGAGTTTGTTCTTTTTTCTTTGGAAGTGACACTGATTTAGGCTATGCATGTTATATTTGTGGTGCAGCATCCTGTCATACTGCGTAATATTGGCAAGGCCAGCTGCTTTCCACCACTGTGCCGCAGAATTCACTCATTCATAACACAAAATATTGCTGCATAATCAGCAACCGTGTTTGCTCTCACATAGGTATCCGGGTTAGACCGTGGGAGAAAAGACTGTGACTTAGTAACAGAACAGCACTGAAAAGCCACAGCTGTTCCAGCATGCTGGCTGTGGCATCGTTCCGGGACTCCTTGATGTCTCTGCAATTACTGTATCTCTCTCATTGGTCTGGAGCCTTATGTTAAATCACTTTATTCCACAAAAAATTTTCCTTTCATTGTGAATATGGGGTGGTTATGCTGAATGACAATAGCCTATGGCTATAGTGTTTAACTGATGCCATGTTTCAAATACCTCCTTATATATTTTCTTAAGAACGGGTAACAATCAATATTATCCTGGGAGTGTTTAGTTAAACTGTTCTGTTCATCTGCTATGATCACTATAAAATGTTGTTTTAACTGTAACAAGTGTTGATATTTGGAAAGATATATGATTAAAACACAAGCAAAATAGACTTTTAAGACATTACTTTATATTAAAGTTAAAACCCCAAGACACAAAAGGTGACTCCCACCATGACCTCGTACCTCTTTGTTTTCGCTCTTTTCTCCAGACGCCTCTCCTTGCAACCCAGCATCCTGTTCAAGAAGGTCTGGCCCAGAGAAACGCCGTGATTTCAAATTCACCATTCTTTTAGCGGGAGATTGACCAAATATTCTTGTTGGAGTCCCACTGGGACAAAAACTTCCCCAGACTATTTGTTTAATCTCAGCAACGTTAACTAGCCTATATTCCCAAGGTCTCAAAAGTTATCAGATCATTCAATTAACACAAAAGACCAGCTCAAGAAGCTGTGCGGCGTGCCAAGCCGCTGAGGGGCCATGAACACAACGAACCGAGCCGCTGATTGTGAGCCTTTGACACTGGATGGTGGGGGAAATGGTAAGGAAAAATAACCTCTGCATTCTGTGGTCGAGTTGGTTTCCTTTAGCCCTGAAAATCCATAGCCTCAATTTAACGTAGCTGTCACTATGGAACTGGTGTCCATTCGTTCCTTTACTCCTTTAGAATCATGTTTTCCACAATAGCAAACTGAATTCATACTGAACCTATTAGCCTATGCCTACTTCTGCTCTATATCCCTTTGATTACTTTCTGGTTGTTGTCTGTTTTTGTCATTTATTTCTTTGATATTCCTGTAGTTACTCTCACTTTGTATTCACTTTAGTTAGCAAATAAAGTTTCATTTTGATCACAGTAACTTGTGTGTGTGTGTACTGTTTAGCGGTCCAGATCACTGTACGGAGAATTCACCCTCAGATTTTATACTGACTAATTGATTAAACTAACTGATTTAAAACAACTGAACAATTACTAACTAACTGATCACTAGTATTAATTGTTGTAATTATTAAGCTATACCCAGGGAGTCCTGAAAGCCTTGGGCAGACAGCTAAAGATTCAGGTGATGAGTTCTTATGATTATAATATTTCCAAATATTATTATTCATAACTTCATTAACAAAGCGTATTTCACGACACATGAGTTGAAGCACGTGTACGAGCACACACTGGTTGCGATCTAAAATCCGCACCGCTCGTGGCTGCTTAAAACTACATATAGCCCCTTTCGTTTACAAGATATTTGCCTCACAGTTCAGGACTACTAAATAATAAAGTGTTCTTAAACTGTGTGATAATCAGTCTCCTCATTCATCTTGTACTCTGCAGTGAAAATTAACATTACACACACAGCATACTCTTGATAGCAGTTACATTCACATGTAACCTGTAGTACAAGAACGAAACATTGACCCTGCTGTGAGGATGAGAAACAGACTTAGCCGTGAATGATTTCAAAACTGCACATAACAAATGTGACACATGACACATTTTCATTATTTGGGCTGAAACTTGGCATTTTATATTTGCCTTAGTTTTATGCAATAACATCAATAAAATGAACAGAATCAAAGCTTAACTCTAACCCCATCCCCAGGCTCTACTTCTTTACAAATCCCAGTTAAACCCCAGGCTTCGACACAGTCATCTGTACTAGAAATAAAAAGAAGCATCTGTCTGAGTCATACAAAGGAACCAAAAGTAAGAGAGACTGGGGAAAAAATAACTCAAACGAAATCAACGAGATCAAAAGGGTAAAAACTGCAATTAGCATAATCAGCAGTTAGCTGTTCAGATAAATTATCCTTAAATTACAATGTGTTAACATTAGTGTTAGCTATGAGATCACTCATTGATTGCTGTTATGAAATAAAATCAATGCAACACATTTTGTGCATTATATGAAAGAGTAAAGCATACTGCTGGCATTGTAAACACAGACAGCATCAATGCAACCTTGGATGCTCTGCCATCTTTGTAGTTGAAAAGTGTGGAAATGTTACAGATTTCAGTTTTAAATACAACCTCCCAAACCATTGGAATTGTTTTAAAAATTGTTTAAAAGGAAGTGGCATTAGCTGAGTCTGTGGGGACTTGACTTGGAAATCGGAGGATTACTGGCAGTGGTCTGAAGGAGACCCTGAGCAAAGCCCCGAACCCCTGACAGCTCCCCGGTTGCGGCTATCTGCTGCTCCTATAATGGGATAAATGCAGAGAACAAATTCTGCACACATTGTACTATGAATGAAATGAAAATTATATTTGGCCAATAAAGTTGATTCTTCTTCTTCGTCGTCTTCTTCTTCTTCTTCTTGTCGTCTGCCTGAAAGAAAGTCAGTCACTCCACATAGACAGGCCTGTTAATTTTTAAAGCTAATGCTAGCTGAAACATACCCAATTCAGCTAATCCTTGTATTATTTGTGCAAGCTTTACACTTTTCAGTTCCTCACAAACTCAGGCCAAATACAAACAATTTGGACCTCAACAAACCAGCTACCTATAGCAACATTGTGCAGTAATTTTATATTTAAAAAGTCTCTGCCACTCCAGGCCAGGCATTGGTCATTTGTTGATGTTGTGTTAGCAAAGTTGTTGTCTCAAGCAAAATCAGCCAGAGGTTTAGCCTCTAGCTATAAATCTTGAGTCGATGTTAGCAAACTTCCTGACAACACACTCAGACATCGCTAAAGTTACTGTAAGTGCTCTTGGTTCGTCTAGCTTTGTTGGCTAGCTTGCCACCCAAGTTTCAAGCAGTTTAGTAGTAAGTTATGTTGCTATGTCGTGTGTTGTCATACTTGCTTGATGTTTGGTTGTGTTAGCAAAGTTGTCTACTTGCTAGTTTTTGATGATAATATAATCATAACAAATGCATGTGTACAGCTCTCCTTATACTTACAGAGGTGCATTACACTCTGGCACGGTAGGGGTGCCAAATCACACACACACAAAAAAAAATCTTACATAATGTTGCTTAAAAAAGTTAAGTTTAGGCACAAAACTAACTTAATTGTTTAGTTTTTAAAAGGTACCTGGTTATTGTTAGGGGAAAAATTGTGGGTTGGTTTAAAGTTACTACTTTGTTAAGGTTAGGGGAGCTTTGTTGTCATGGTTCCAATAATAAACATGTGGGTGCATTGGGAACAGTTGTGGTTATGAAACAAAGTTCTTGCGGTTGGAAGTAGTGTTTGGTGTCCAATAGGTGTCCGATGTTTTGTTGTGAACCAATACATCCACCCCAACCTCCTCTCCATCCAGACTCAATAATGTCCTCTGACATTTGCTCCTCGAACGTAAACATACTGTACATCGTTTTTAGGCACTGATGAAATTACTGATGCTTGGGAGGAGTGTCTCCATGTTATGGTTCCTTATATATATTAGTGCTGGGCAACGATTAAATAATTTTTAATTAATTAATCGCATTGTTATGCATTCAATGATGAATTCTAAAGTAGTGTATTGCACACTTTTAATTTAAATGTACTGCTATATACACAAAAGTGCAATAACATGTGGTTTGCAAACACTTTAAACAATTAAGGTGTTTTTTAGCAGCAGTATTCCTTTTACACAGTAGCAATAAAATAGTTCTTATAAATCTCAACTTAAACATTAATGTTATCAAATCAAATAGTATAAAACCAAAGCTATTTGACACTGACAGTGCATTACCTTTTTAGCTTGTTAAAACAAGCATCAGTCCAGTTTTCTTGAGGGGGGGAGGGGGGGGGGGTTCTGAACAGGAATCAGCAGAAGCATTTTTCTTCTATCAGGAAGCAGCATAAACAGTCTTTGTTCAGTTGCAAGTTTCCCTGTTAGAGTGAGGTGAAGTGGTCGAGCACAAGGTGTAGCGACAAGCGGATGTGAGACCGTTAAACTGTTTCGGTTGTGGCCCGCTATAAAATGTAATCCATCACTACTGTTATTACTTTATAATTTTTTACTGCTTACACTAAAGCTTACTATAGCTCTACTTCTCCCATCGGCTCATCTGTGTCATGTACATTGATGTGGTGTGTAATGTGGACACAGAAGTCCTGTTAGGGAACAACAAACCTCTGTTCAATAAAAATATATAACTATGTTGATGAATGTTCTGTCCTATGTAGTGGACCAACAGTGTGGATTTGTGCATTTTATATTAAATAATTTGGAGACTGAACTTCTCTCCCAGAGAAGGAGGAGGGGGGTTGAGATCAACTTTCAACAGATGGCTGAAGAGACCCCAAAAGAAGGGGGGTTGAAAGGTCGCTTTCCCTAAGTTCTAGTGCACACACATGTAACCGTGGCAACTGACCTTGCTCTGTGTTTCATTACCTCATCGAAGAGATACTCTTTTTCACGCCTAGCTGAGGAACTCCAGGACACCAGAGACACAGACCTGAACTCCCTTATGCAAACAAAGCTTGAGCTAGTAGTAGTAGTGGCGCTGCCTCTATTTGAGTAGTTATGTTACCATGTTGTTGCTATCTGTTGTTATTATTGCTGAAAAGAATCTAAATAAGTTACTTTTGCAGTGTTTTAATTTTCAGCAAGGTCAAGGACACTCCTTCATTTTGTGTAACCAATGCTTGTTCACAATGCTTTCTCACACAATTCCTTTAGAAATGATGATAAATGTCATACTATATGCTATTAATTGCCAGCTTGAATTTAAGGCTAAATAACTAAATTTCCCAGTTCCTAAGGAAAGATTGTTTTTGGATTAATCTAAACTGTCGTCATGTAACCTGAGCTCCCCCAAGTGGACGTAATAAGTATTACATGCCATCATTCTGAAATGCTAACCTTTTAAGGTCTAATTACTGACAATTGTTTTCCTGTTACCAAGTGCTTAAACTTAGAACAGTACAACCGTTTGACCATTGAGATTCGATTTTAGGAAAATTTTTGATTATAATACGCGCAAATAGATTTTCCTTTTCTTTATAGACATATTAAAACTTTAGAAAGACAGTCCCTCGGGAAACCGGAAACGGCCGCCCTATGGGAAATGAAGGACTGCCCTCTGGGGAACCACGCCCCAGACAACAAAAGCGACCCACAACGTCGTTCGCTCTCTCTTCCTCTCTGCTCTCTGCCACCCTCCTCTGCCGGTTTGTTCCGGGCTCTTCAACAGCGCTTCGGCACGCGCCCGGCTTGCCTCTCCCGGCAACACCCTAAGAATTCGACCAGCGCAACAAAGTCTTTGTTTCGCTTGAAGCTACACACACAAAGTGCTGCGACATCAATTTGTCCCTCAGTTCCAGCAACTTTACTTGTTTTAT
The DNA here is from genome assembly GCF_021292245.1 of Micropterus dolomieu. Classification (NCBI taxonomy): domain Eukaryota; kingdom Metazoa; phylum Chordata; class Actinopteri; order Centrarchiformes; family Centrarchidae; genus Micropterus; species Micropterus dolomieu. Next base: position 10,395,944 of record NC_060156.1, on the reverse strand, counting down.
TTTCTTTCTTTTGTTTTGTTAAAAGTTATCAGTCCGTTAAGTTACACTGGTCTAATTCAAGAACGACCAAGTTCCCTTTTAGGCTTTTTCGTCAAGCTAACTTCACCAAGGTCAGACACGGAGAACCTTGGAGAATTCCCTAGCAAAAAGCCAGGAATCAGGCAGCTAGCTTGCAACAGGCCAAGGCAGGCTGCCAACAAGCAGTAAGACCAAAACAAAGCATTCTGTGTCAGGGATGTCCCATAGGGTTAATATTGTCTTTTTAACTCCTAAACTCATAGCTTACTTTCATTAGTTCTCCTCTGCCGTATGAGTCAAATGCTTCCCACAATCGAACCTCCATTCTCATTGTTTAGCCATTGTTTATTTCTCTGATGTATTTAACCACCTTTTTATATCACCTTTAGTTAGTTAATAAATTCACTGTAATCAAGGAATTGTGTATTGCCTACCTCTGAGCCTGCCAAGAGAATTTACCCTTTAGATATGAGACTGACTGATTTAAGATAATTGAGCGATTATTAACTAACTGATCACTGGTGAATAATTGTATAATTATTAAAAGCTACCTAGAGGTCCGGAGACTCTAAGTTAATAACAACTCCGGTGGTGCCCCGCGAAACGAGAGATTTATAGATTTAATATTTTCAGAATATTAAAATTCATAATTGGGTATTCTCATAAATTTATTAAAATTAATATGTAGTTTAGACATGCTACACCTATTACACCAATCTTTCCAATTTGTGACTAATATTAAATCACGTTATTGTGAACAGATAGGTAATCTGTGAGAAAAACACCTGTTGTTTGTTGTACTGAATCAATGCACCCCTACCCATGACCCGGCAAATACATTTAAAAGAACTTTTAAAACTACATTTAAAAAGAAAAACTTCACCTGACATATGTTTGTACAGCAGGATTATCTGACATTTCCTACTTACACACATTACATCCACCTCCTAAGACTGCACTTTCTGCTATCTGTGATGTAGTCACCATAAACCTAGCTTATAGCCACAGGTCAGGAGCAGTGGTTCGAACTATGCAACTTAACGACAGTGGTTGCGAACGTTCGACGGAACTATGTTTTTGGGGAACACCTGCGTTGCTTAACGATGGTTTGTACCATGAACATTACCAACTTAGTTATCCCCATAGTTCGAACAAGGGTTTTGGGGAACAGTTGCATCACAACTGCATAGTTCCAACCAAGGAAGTTGCTACCATAGTTAGCAACAATGCTTTTGGGAAACGCACCCCAAAATATCTGGTATCAAGTTCATGTTATTTTCTTGAAGGATTTTTTGACAGGCAGGCAGACAGACAGATAGATAATGTGATAATATTTTAGTATATTTAGAGTATAATGCTATATGACTATCAAATGCACCGCCCCTCTAAATGCTATGTGTTGGATGTGTGGTGAAACATTGCACCACCATAGACTGACCTGCAGTCTGACTACACGAGGAGGCCAGGCAGAGTTGGCATCCCTTCGTGAAAAAAAATGAAAGGATTAACCAATCAGATGAGGCCACTGTCATGCCACTGCCTAACTGTGATTAGTCAGGATGAGGCCAAGGGAAGCCAGCTGCTGTTTGGCTTAACGCCAGTCAAATGACAGCATGCGACCAACGTCATTCAGATGAATTACCGGGAGCTGTTAGCAACTTTAGTTGGTGCAGTTATAGAAGGTGGAGATTTGGATTTAGAGTTTTTAGTTATAAATAGTTTTACTAAACTACCACTACAGCAGCAGCTTATGATTGAATCTGACTGAATACCAACGCCAAAACTTGAGCTGCACCTGGAGAGGAAAAAGGGGTTTCGGACACTCAATGAGGAACTATATCATACAGAGTGGCTAGCTGGTAGCGCCAAACTTCACTTGACACTGTTGCGGAGGAACTAAAAGCCAGTGGGAAATTCTATAACTTGGTTATTAACCACCTTGAAAGACAGGAGAAGGCCCTTCCTTTTCAAATAGGTTGACTGAAATGTCACCTACTTCTCTCTCTGAACTTAACTGAACTGCAGCTATGTGTGCGATTTTTGATGTGTTTTTTTATTTTGCTGTGCTTGCCTGGATTTAGCTGCTGAATGAATAGTCCGCTGAAGTAATCATATTGTTTTTACTGCGGTTGTGTACGCATAGATAATGTGCATCACAGACAGCACCTGCCACAGGGCACTGGGCTAGGCTACCTGAATAATTGTTTTTATTCTGTTGGTCTGGAACTCGGTTGTTAGTCTTGAGTGATGTTGTGTTATGAACATTTGGCCAAGCATTAGGAAGTATGTAGGCCTATTTGATACATGCATCACTGCTACTATGCAAATGTCTTCAATCGTCTTCTGATTGAGCTTGTGAATGCTTCTTTTATTCTTAACTGTAGCCTATTTGTACTCTGCACTATAAGCAGCGGGCTATGTATGCTATTTGGGGTGAGAGAGAGTGAGTGAGTGAGAAAGAGAGAGAGAGCTTACGTGTCGGTAAATGCAACTTTCAGCGTGTGTATTGATAACAGGTGCAAATCTATAAAGTATGATCCAATTTTGTGTAAAATTATACCATGCATTGTAATAGCACAATCCATTAGATAACTGCCCTCCAAAAAGGACATCCCCTCTCACTTGGCTTCCCCCAAAATTTACCCTACCCACACCACTGATCAAATTGAGGACAATTCCAGCTAAAACTCAGAGCTTTTCAGAGCCTTAAGAAGGCCAAACATAGTTCTGACTACAAGAGATAAGGAGGCACTTTGCCAAAGCACATGCTTGTATAAATGCTGTGGACAGTACGCAGGTCTCAGTGAAAAAATTTGTGTTTTTGGCAAGTTCCAACCCCTTGCTGCAGAGAAATTTGTACATTTTTTCTTGTAATGGCTTTTAGATAACAGCATTAAAGCAGATGGCAGGAAGTTTTGGTGGAATGCACTCATCCAAACACACACATAATACTGAACAGCCTGCCATTATTCAAGTGCTGTATACCGAAGGGTGCCCAAGACACTGCTTACATTACAGACAGAGGTTGGAGAGAAAAAAAGGAAGGCAAGCAAACATATATATCTATATGAGTCAAGACATAGTATACAGAATACAGCCATTTGAACTCAAAGATTATAACAGAATAAACAGTAGAACACAAAAGGCATATTACTGTCAACACCCAAATCACATATGTAACACTTTCTGTCCTCCTCTGGGATTGCAAGGCCCAACAAGTCCTCCAAATGAATGAACTAGCAAAATATATTGTTTGTAACTGCCCTTTAGAACAACGCATCAAGTGCGTTTACTGCTGGAATATAAATCAGTTTTATGACATGACAACACTATGGGTACGGTTTGGTTAGGTTAGGCACAAAAACGACTTGGGCTGGATGGTATGCGCTAAATTAAAACACATGTTCTCATTTTGGCTTGTATTCTTAAAATAACTAACACTGCAAGTTAATTTAGCTACACTGCCACTAGGAAATTATTTGAAGTTATTTCTGCTAATAATTTCTAAAGCACATTTAAAAACAGCCAGGTTGACCAAAGTGCTGTACATTGACTTTCAATAAATAGACAAAATACAACACCAACAAAACAGCATCATACAGCTCTCATCCCGAGAATAAAAATCTCTTCATATGGCTTTCATCCAATATCACATAATACTGCAAGTTTTGGGGCAGACTTATGAACACTTTTACACTTACACTTATATACACTGTTTGTCTACAACAACCCCACAATACTTACATGGATGTAAATCTCTATGTGTTATATATTCAAGACTAAAGTTAACAGCTTATAGCATAACAAAATGTGAAATGGTGTGAGGAGTAACACATAGTTAAGTGTCTTAACTCAGTAACTTCACTATAGCAAATACTGTATATTTCACTAAATGTTTACTTTATTTAACATTCTAAGAAAGCAAACAATGGAATTAAAATGGATTTTGTTTAAATAAACTGTGTTGGGGGTTTTCAACATATGGTCACGTTTGGTTATTAGCTGAATATCAAAGATATTCTAGAAGTATTAATAAAATTATTAATATTCAAAATTATTAATTATAATTAATAAATAGGCGCCACCCTGGAATCAGGAACCAATAATCAAATATGAACCAATTATGATCAGTCTAAAATAGGGTTTTTCCACCTACTGATGGCAAACAGAGAAGGGTGAATCCGTACACTGGCCGTGGCAACCAACTCTTATTACAGCATTATACACAAATAATCACAGGCAACGACTTCTTAAAATTATAATAGGATTTATTCAACTCAAGCATACATCAATAATCAATAACTTTAGCAAGTAAATCACTATTAACTATTCTAAGCAAAAATTAAATAAAGTCAATAAACAAATCATACAAAAACAACAATCCAGCAAGCATGTATGTGTGTGTGGGTGTGTGTGGATATGAGAGAGTGTGGGTATGAGAGTGTGTGTGTGTGTGTGGGTATGAGAGGGGGTGTGTGTGTGTGGGTATGAGAGGGTGTGTGGGTGTGTGGGTATGAGAGGGGGTGTGTGTGTGTGTGTGGGTATGAGAGGGTGTGTGGGTGTGTGGGGGTATGAGAGTGTGTGTGTGTGTGTGGTTGTGAGAGACAAAGGAGGGGGAGAGACTAAGAGAGGGGGGTTGGCCATTAACCATTAGATCAGAATCAGGCTCGAGGCCAGCTGATTTTGGAATCAAGATGGCGGTTCAAACCATGTGATTTCAAAATCGAGATGGCGGAAAATCACTCTCCCCTGAACTAAAAAAATTGGAGACCTCTGATGCTAGCCTGCTGTGGGTCACAAAAATACTGATATGTTTTCACGCAGCAATAGGAACAAAGCAGTCGCGGCCCAGCGAGTTGTACCGGGCACAAACAACGTGCGTAGCGCGGAAAACACAGCAATAAAACAAGACACGGCGGTCTTTAAATATCCCTTGGAGTTTAACAGAAATTCACTACATGAAGCTTGTACAAGTTACAATAACAAAGTTATAGAACTATCTGCTGCCCAGACATACTAAAGCCCCTTACATGTCGCTTTGGTAGCGAGTAGATGCGTCAGTCTTTTTAGGAAATCCAGCAGAGTTTTCTCTCGGCTCGGTTCTGACGATTCAAGTTTCAACGACATAGCTGATTCTTCAGCGGCAGCAACAGGAATCAGTGAAGTCAACTAAGTTGAGAAGGTAGAGCATGGAGATGATCTTCTCAGTTAAGCACAGAGTTCCCCTTTGAGGGAACTCGAACTGCGTCGGTGACGACACTATGGGGACGCCTCTGGGCGTGGCAGGGCTGAATTATGAATGAAACTACTCCAATTCTATTGGTGTTGCTAGAACGGTAGCATGTGACGGAGTAACCGGAGGCGTATATAAGCACGCTGAGGTCTCGTGCGGCTCTCTTTTCAGAAGACGGTCGGATGCGCTCTCCCCGTGGCTCAGGCCCCACGGTTGCTGAGGCGTTGCAGCGGCTACGGTCATGGGGATCGCAGCGTGATATCTCCGAGGGCGTCGGGACGGCTGAGGCCTTTTTCCGGTCCTTATCTGCTGACTCCGCCTCCTCTCTTCCCCGTTCGGAAGCCCGTTTCTCGGCTTCTCCCGCCTGAGGTATGAGTCTGGAGAGGCTTGCACAGTCTGATTCTGAGGAGATAGACGTGCTTAGCATCATGGAGGATGACTTCCGGGAGCCAGGCAGACATCATCAGTCCGCGCCCAGCTATGAGAGGCGGGGCAGGAGCCACGGGCCGGCAGTAACCTCAATGAGCTTTTCTGCAGCCCGAGCGCCACCCCCACGTTGATCCTTGCAATTCTTTACTGATTCACACAATGAGTTGTGTAAATCATGGAACAGACCAAGAGAGAAAAAAAATGAAAAATAAAATAAAAAAGCTGCTCTGCACGGCTGACTGCGTCCCCTCTGCTGGACTACAGCAGCGTGACAGAAACTAAGCAGCACGGCTTTGGAACGATGCCTCGGGTGGAGGAAGCGCTCGCGAGCTATCTTTCTCTCACCGTTGCTTCATTCCTTCAGATGCCGGCGCTCCCTACCAAGCCGTGTCGGATGACATCCGCTTTGGTGGGCAAGGCCTACATGGCAGCGGGTCGAGCTGGTGCAAGCCTGCACACTATGGCCATCTTGCAGGCGTACCAGGCCGATCTTCTCAAAGACTGTGACCTAGGGGGAGGTCCCTCTGAGGAGGACCTGACTGAGCTCCGTAGAGCTACGGACTTAACACTTTGTGTTAACAAGGAGATGGCCCGTTCCATTGGCCGCTCCATGGCAGCATTGGTGGCTACGGAGCGCCATCTGTGGCTCAACCTCTCGGGCATCCAGGGGAAGGAGAAGGCTTTTTTCCTGGATGTGCCCCTCTTTCCTACTGGCCTGTTTGGTGAGGCAGTGGATGCTGTCGTCAGCAGGTTTCAGCACGCTAAAATGCAGATAGAGGCGTTTGAGCAATATCTCCCCCACCGGTCTGGATCCAGGACGGCTAAAGAGAGACGAGCTCAGCCCTCGTGTAGCTCCTACCGCCGGAGCCAGAAGCAAAGGGGGACACGAGGTGGCGCTCTTGCTCACAGCCCCCCGAGAAGTCATTCAGTCTCGGCGGGCTCGTGGAAAGAGGTCCTGAGGTTTGGGTGCCCCCAAGAGAGACTAACCGAGGTCCCCATCCCTCGTGGCGGCTCAGGTAACTGGCTCTGTTTTTTGTTTTTTTCGCTGTCTTGGTGCTCGGGACACGCTAGCCGCCAGCGAGCTCTCATCAGTCTGCCCGCCTCGAGGGTTTGCAGCTGGAAAACGATCGGGCTCACACACCGTGGGTCGCCTGCGAGTTTTCCCTGGCTGTCCTCCGCTTCAGGGTGCCACCGGGGACCTACGCATAACACCGGCCACCAGCCCCGAGGGGCCTGGACTGCGGTGCACGTGGGGCAGAGCCAGGTGTTGGGACAAGAAGTTCGCTCTCTGCTGGAAAACGGGGCCAGAGAGCTTATTTCCCTGCCAGTCAGGGAGTCTGGGTTCTACAGCCAGTACTTCATAGTTCCCAAGAAGGATGGATGGGTTGCGTCCAATTTTGGATCTGCGGTCCCTGAACCAATCTCTGAGGAGATTCAGGTTCAGGATGCTCACCATCCCTGCCATCATCAGTTACATCCAATCTGAGGATTGGTTTGTCACGATAGATCTGCAAGACGCTTATTTCCACATCTCCATCCGTCCCTCTCACAGGAAGTTTCTGAGGTTCACCTTCGGGGGCGCGGCGTACCAGTATCGGGTTCTTCGGTTCGGCCTAGCACTCTCTCCCCGCACGTTCACCAAATGCATGGATGCATCCGCATTTTAAACTATATCGACGACTGGCTCATCCTGGCCCAGTCTCGGGAGTTAGCGATCCGGCATCGAGATGTCGTCCTCGCCCACCTTCAGCAGCTCAACGCAAAGAGCGTGCTGACGCCCGCCGAACGGACTACGTTCCTAGGGGTGGTGTGGGACTCAACAACGATGCGGGCCCACCTGTCTCCCGCACGCGTCGAGTCCATTTTCTCAGTCACCAGAGTGCAGTTAGGCCACGCCATCACTGTGAAACACTTTCAGAGGGTGTTGGGTCTCCTGGCAGCAGCGTCCAGTATAATACCTTCTGGACTACTGCACATGAAAGCCCTGCAGTGGTGGCTAAAATTTAAGGGATTCTCCCCGAGGGGAAATCCGCTCCGTCTGATACGGGTTACGAGCAGGTGCCTTCGTTCCCTGTCTGTATGGAGGAAATCTTATTATATATAAATTATTATATTGCGGCTACCTTCTTGGTGAGCTAGCCAAATCAGCCAAATCATTATAACTTCCAGTAACACAAGCCCATGTCCACTTCACCTCACGCTGTATCTTTACCTCGTCTTTCATTCAGTGCCTCCCCTTAAACTCGTCTGACATTTTGAAAACTCTAAAACAAATGACTGTTTCTAATCATTCTTTTATTTATCTTTAAAGTAAGAAGTTGCTTTAGTGGCAAATATTTATATAAACCTTTTTAATTTAAACACTTGAATTCTATCCAGACATGTAATAGAAAACGAATGAAGTGCATTTTTCCCAAAGTGTGGCGCCTTTAAAGTACTATTCAAAGCAGACATCAAATATTTTGTTGCAATATGCTCTAATAAAGTTGCTCAATGTTCAGGTCCATACCACTAGAGAGATTACGACTTGATGTAACTGCTTTGAAACCAAAGATCAATCACATCAAAAAGAATCAAATATGCTGTCCAGCTGTATTGTAAAGTATATAACTGCAAGTAATTATGTCTTAAATTTAACCCAACTTAGGTAGGTAGAAGTTGCATCATGCAACACACTTGTCAGACTGTATAAAAATGTGACACATTCACAACACACAATCCATGCAGTGTTTTTAGTTTGGTTGAGTTTCATTTTGATACCCCGAGTGCCTTGCTGTTTAAACACCGTGCACACCGTCACTTAATTACTGTCTGCGTTCCTGTAGACATCGTCTGCTTTAACTGTAGGCACAACATGCATATCACACAAATGCTGGGCTTTATGGAAGATGGAGGAGGAGAGTAATAGTAGCCTGTGTGACGTTTCATCTGTCACAAATTGTTGGTGTCACACTGTGCCGTTTACAAGAATGGATGCTTAGTGAAATGCTGAGAAAATCTAATCTTAAACAGCTTTATTTAGCATTATGTCTCCCTCACAGAGGGGATGAATGTGTCCATGCCGACTGTTGATTGTGCAGAGAGAGGACTGTTTTGTTGTTAAAGATCAAATTAGCAAGGTTTTTATGTAAAACACATTGTTTAAAAAGCTTAAATGAAAAGCAGGGCTACAATGGGGAAAACTAATTAATACACTGTCATTATTTTCCAGAAAAGGTAACTAGCTAGTTTTAATTTTAAACCATAATGATTGTACATGTCATACGTACCGACGACAAACCTGTTGAATTTTCAGACGTTTTAAAGCTGCATGTTTACATCAGGTTTTCATCTTATTGGTGCTCTATTGGTGCATTGCTACCTTTTAGAGACATTACTGCCACCAGTTGTTGATATGCACCACTGCCCTCTGCAGTAAGCAGATATTCTGTATCTCATCACCTCTGTGTAATAACCAATGTTACATCTTTTCCTTCTCTCATTCCTGGTCTTAGTAAAGCATCAGGAAAAAAAGGCCTGATCAGTAAATACACGTGCTTGTACAATTTCACTACATTATCAATTCTTACTGTTTAGTTGTGTGCAAAATTCAAACTGTCCTGCTGCAATTTAAGGACTGTTAACATACACATTTCTTTTGACAACTGACTTGTCTTTTTTATTTTAAAGGTATTTTTCTGATGATGCCATACCTTAGCATTAACATGGTTATTCCTGTGGCTCTTCATACTGGAATAATAATCAGAAAATTATGCAAAATCTTTTTCTTTGAATGCCTGAAACTGAGGCTGCTCAGACTGACAATAGCACTGCATGAAATTATGCCCAGTGAGACCGCTGAGGGGTTTGGCAAATAAATGTAGTGTCATTCAGGAAAAAGTTTATCCTGGCTCAAGTTTTGTCCCAACACAGTGTCCTCATCAGGGAACACACTGTGTTGGCCATTAAAATGAGTAGCATACCTTATATTATACTATCCACATTGGAAACAGCATAGCATTATACTAAATTTACTGTAGATTATTTCTCAGATGATACTTTCCCATTCATGTAAAATCCTGCCACATATGAGTAAACTCTGCCGTGATGTGTCTTGGCATCTGAAATGCCTTCAAAGTCAAAGACAAACTGGACTTCTTGGATTTCACTTTATTTTCTCACCAGTATTATGTATTTCCACAGGCCCAAAACATACTGTATAAAAACATATCAACATAACTGTGATTAATAAAATAATTTTAGGAAATTGCCTGAATTGAGGAAGGCTTTTAATCAGCTTTCATCTTAAAGGTAAAGCGAGGATAGGAGGAGATCTGACTGCTCTTAAGTCAAATGTAAAGTAGGACAGCCATTCATAAATTATGAAGTAAACAGCTTTGAAAGAAGTCTCAAATGTGATTTAAATGTTGGTGTGAAATCTAAAGTAGTTTATACATGTGCTCTCTCAGGAAGGCACTCCACATAGCACTTTAAATACCATTCAAAATGCACATCCACTCTGAGCTCAGCCATAATTCACAACTGGCTTGCCAACAAAGACCTGCAACTAAATGTGTATGTTTCAAGGGCACAGGCCTGCATATATTGTAGTATTTTAATACTCACAGTGCACTAAACAAACTTTATATGTAGAATTACCAAGAGGGTCCAACTGCAGACCTCCACTGTGGGCTCGCTTCCGCTGCAGACCTCCACTGTCAGGCCGGTCAGGACCGGAAATAACCATAAATAAACAGTTTTTTTACGTCCCCCACAGAACGTAACGTGATGCATTCTCGGTTGTTTCGGTACTCTACACATCACGACAGCGGTAGGTGACTGGTTAGCATTATCCAAAACACTGAGTAAAGTCTGAATGCATGTGTGTTGGTATGTGTTCGTCGTCAAAATAGCTACCACTGTCAATATTGTACATCTAAATCACACAAATTACAGAATGTTACACGTTCTACATAGGTAACGTTAGGTTACGCCAACGGTGGCTACGTTAGCTCCTGGAGTAGTATGGTAGGAGTAGCTTTTTTTTTTCTTTGGATAATGTAAGCTAGTCATAGACTGTATGAAGCTACTGTGTGTTCGGCTTTATTATACGTTTTTTTGTAAAGCATTTAGGAAGGGCATAGGTCTGCATTTGTCTTAATATGTTGACTATGACGCTCAGGTTAGTTATTTGTCCAAAAGAAGATAAAATAAAGATCTATATCGTTTAGACTGTTTGGTGTAACTTTTTCACACTTAAACAGCGTGCAAAGACTTTGCTGGCTGTATGAATTAATCTTAGTTGAAATGAAGTTTATGTAGCATTATATCGACGGTGTTTCCCAACACTCTCCTGGAGAAAGTTACTCCCTGTCCTGCATGATTTAATCTTTCCCTGCTTCAACACAGCTCATTGAAGCAGCTTCAGGATTCAGAAAGTTTGAATCAGCTGTTTTGGAGCAGGGAGAGATCTAACACATACGGTTATATAAACAGTTTACATGATCCACAGAAAGAAAGTACTCCCATAGATCTTCGGGGGGTCGCCACAGCCACTGTTGGCATATCCTAATTTGCGTGATTTAGATTTACAAATATTGATAGTGATGGAACATGCTGAGACCCATGCATTCAGACTTTTTTTTTATGTTTTGGATAATGCCAATCAGTCACTGCTGCCAACTCCTTTTCTAACTGTGTAATCTGTGTGAATACAGTGAATAAATTGAAAGTATTATTACAGTAGGCTACTAACTTTTGCAGTAAAATCATGCATCTGTGGTGGTTACTAATTAATTTAATAACAACCATTATTTTTAATCATATATGTATTTTCATTTAAATTATTATTTACATTAATAAGAAACAGGCAAAATGAAACATGTTTTCCAAATGAACTATGCTGCGCACTGCATGAATGTCATTACAACATGATTAATAATAATTAATATTGTTACCCATAAATGATAACATTAACTTGGATTTTGTGTTTTCTCTTTTCTTTATTCCACTTGTGCTGAACTCACAATGTACACATAAGTGTGTGCGCGCGGTCAAACTGTAAATACAAATAATTCACCTTTAGTTTCCAGTAATGTATCACTTTCCCAAATAAGTTTTCTACAACATAACATCAGCTTAGATGATAAACATTATAAATCAAAGATATTCCGTACAATGCAAATATCACACGTGGTAGACTATGTAGGCATTAAATATTATCACATGTGTGTAATAAAACTATCAATACAGATTTCTAAACAGTCGCTGTATTACAAACTCCTATTAAACCTTGTAAATGCTACACATATTGCATATATGTTTAAATAAGCAATTTAAACTAAAATGTCAATCCAAACTAACAAACTAATAGCATTAGGCGTTTAGGCGCTAATCGCGAATGGCGATCTACATAGTGCTTTTATCAATATACTTATAACAACAACATTTGACTTACCACGCTGGGAACATATAGTTCAGATTAAGTGTTTAGCTGTAATTGTTGTAGAACATAAGAAAGTCTGCAAATGAGCATCAACGTTGCTTTCTCGGTCAGTTCGGTTCCGTTTTTTTTTTTTTTACAGCGCCTCTTCTTCCGCAATCCCATGAGCCCACAGAATCAACGTCCTTAAAGGAGCAGCACCCTACAAATATGATGCCATAAAGGGCGGATTTGCGGTCTCTCCTTGAGCAGTAGTCTTTGTTGGTTTATTTCAGGCTTGTATAACTTGAACTTTGTTGCAGTATCACACACATCAGGGGCAAGTAGTGGGCTGCTGTGTGAGAGAAAGTCTTGACCACGTAATGAGCAATGAAGTCTCTGTCTGTCTAGATTCAAGCTATTATTTATTTATTCATATCCGCTGGTAACGTTTGTTACACTCTTAATCAACCATGATGTGTTTTTCTGTGAATTGATGTGGCTGCTGTATGGATGGAGTTAATGTCTTATTTTGACAGAATAAATAAATATTGCCTGTAAAACTAGTTACTAGTTTAGAATGATTGAAGCGATATACAGTCAGCTTTGTTACTACACTGGAACATTAAGTGAATAGGCTCAAATCAATATGCTATATATAAGGAATTAGCCTGCTAGTTTCAAGGGTTTAGTGTCTTATTGAGGAGAGCAGACGCTGGAATTATGCCTTTGTAGATATAAATATATGATCGATTCTAAATTGAAATCAATTGAAATGAGCTTTCTACTTCGAAATAAAATCAGGATCGCCAATTGTCCCAGTAAAGAAAAAAAAATCTTGAAAGATGACAAAGCGTAGCATAGCTTTTTCAGGGAGGAAAAGCATCATTGTAATTACTTAAATTACTCTGATGCTGGCTTCAATACACGGGCTTCCTATTAAATTTAGAATTTGAATTCAAAATTCACATAATTCTAAACTCATTGTTGTGCCCTGCTCAAAGTTCAAAGAGATTTCCAGTGACCTATAGTTTTTGCTAACCTGGCAACCAGATAATGGGACTCTCATTCAGGGTAAGGTCAGCAAACACTTCTTCTTCTTCTTCTTCATCTTCGTCTTCTTCTTGTTCTCCTCCTCGTCCTCCTCCTCCTCCTTCTCCTCCTCCTCCAAGGCATTATACTGATGCTTCCTTGATGTTTTCTTTTGTGACGTACTTTGTTACACATGTATTGAAACACTTTACTTACAAAATGCTATCATGGTTAACTGCAAACAACAAAATTATAGCTTTGTGTTATAATTTGTAATATTGCATTATGCTTTTTCACAGAAATCGTTTGCAGAGTTTTACCATAGATGTATGTTTCATGTAACCATGTTAATTTCATTATTTATTTTACCTGTATGAAAATACATCTGCTATTTGTCTTTTAAAAAGCATACAAAGCTGTCGGTGTTCATTTTTAACATTTGTTATGTTGTGTCGCTGGTAAAATGAATAGCTGAATTAAAAAGTATAAGAAAACTGTCTTTTACATTTTCAGAACAAAGAATAAGATAGCACTGGATGTGCAAATGCTCCAGTACATACAGTACTTACTGTGGTTATGTTATGTGATGTGAATGTGCTATATCCATATACTGTGAACACTCTCAAGATAGTATAGATTGCAATTCCAGTTTGCAAAAGCATAAGATTTTCAAACAAATGAGGGAGACTTAACTTGTCTACTCTTGAACTGTATCCAAACAAGAACCCAATTGCAAAATGGAAATCTTTTTCCTCATCCGCTATGTTGTATATAATTCTCCTTTTCTCTACAGGGCTCCATCTGCGGCTATGAAAAGGCCCCCAGTCTGTTCAATTGGATCCATTGTACTCATGTTTCCTGGTCACATCTGCCAAGCAAGCCCTGTCAGCTGCCACTCGGACCTGTCCAATTACTTTCCTATTTGAGGGCAGAGGGATAGATGGAAGGAAACACAGATGGATTGACTGTCTGGATGGATCTGAAAATGTAACATATTATAGGCATTATACTGTAGTTGCATGAGAATGATCGTTCCTACAGCATATAAAGGCAGAGGCAGTATTTTACCAATGAAATGGTAATTTAACAGGCAAGCATTGGGAAGTGGAGAGAAGCTAATCCGTCCTACTCAGTGGCAGTCATATTATCACTTCCCCCTACACCATGTAAAATACAGATATGAGACAAACAGTCCAACAGGACTGACTACTGCCTGTTAGATAGGTAATTGTTGCTCATCCCAACCATAAATCTGGGAGTGAAGCTTTTGGAACATGCAAGGAGGTGGTCCTTGCATGCACCCAAGTTTCATTCCTTGTATGCACCCAAGTCTCGTCCCCAGATTTATGAAGGCCAAGACACTTAGTCTCTGAGACACACATTTACTTTCACAGAGTCTACGTCATCAATCACAATGCAACACCAAGGACGTCCTGTTTATTCTGACATCTGCTATTTGACACACTCAAATTGACTGACACAGCTGAGAGGTTTATTACTTTCTACCTATTTGTGGGTTGCACCTTGGATTATCTATGGTATACTGCTTTTTGTGGTCTGTAGTCTGTACCCTTAAGAATATTCATACAAGATCATTGTGTCAGGATAAATTGAATTTGTTATCGCACATTAGTGAAATAATCCATCCAAGCTTTACATTCATAATGTTGTTGAATGTCAGACTATTGGCTTTTTGTATGAAAAGCCAAGCAGATACACCCAAGACACAAGAGTAGTAAACAAAGGTTAGCAAAGCGCGTACATGTGAACGTGCACGCGCAGGATGCGCGTAACAGTCGTGCACATGAATACATTTTTGATTAATAAAAAAATTTATTAATCAAAAATGTATTAAAAATTATATTTAAAAAAAAATGTATTAATAAAAAACTAAAATGTATAAAAAATAAATAAAAAGATTGGGGTCATAGCAAGGTTGAACAACAAAGATATGGGAGTGTTAAAATGGGTTTGTGTATTAGGGCATGTCCGGCCTCATCCTCTATTAGCGGGGGGTGGGGGTTGATCACCAAAAGGTGAAGACTGGTGTGAAAAGGGGGGTTTGTTTATATGGGATGTCGGGATGCTATCCTCTAAAAGCATGGAGCTAGACTTTGCTGAAAACTGTAATTATAGTATAAGAAAGCTTGGGTCTCTTGTCATTTTCTCAATGTTTACTATGTATGCCTCACAGGAGCATGTTGCTAAAAAGTTCATCTAGAGACTCAAATGTCAGATCAATGCCAAGTCCAAGGAAGGCCAAAAAGTCTCCTTCAAAGAAACCACAACAAGATGTGGAAGTCAGTTCAGACATTTCAACCACTGACAATGATGGAGATTCCAGTGCATCCACCATTATTCTGGAACGGTCACCTGCATTGCCGGGACAGCAGTGATGAAACATGTATAGTCCCCTCCAAAAGTGTTGGAACGGTAATTTGATTCTAAAGCTGCTGAATGTCCAGTGTATGTCATGTGAATTAACTCAGCCAAAATTATATTTAATACAATACATATAGTCCCCTCCAAAATTACTGGAACGGCAAATTCCTTTGTTTTTGTTGTTCACTGAAGACATTTGTGATTTGGACGATCAAAGTTCATGAGACAAGAGTTCAGAATTTCAGCTTTTATTTCCTGATATTCACATCCAGATGTGTTAAACAACTGAGGATATATCACCATTTGTATTAGACCACAGCATTCTTAGGTGAGCAAAAGTAATGGAACAAATAATCTTAAAGTAAATAACATTTAATATTTGGTGTGTAGGTCGTTGGTGATGTCACTTACTGATGCTTTGGGGGTTTTCTTCACAGCTCTCACGATATTTCTGTCATCAACTACTGTTTTCCTTGGCCGACCTGTTGGACGTCTGTTGCTCAGTACACCAGTAGTTTCTTTCTTTTTCAGGAAGTTCCAAATTGTTGTGCTTGTTACGCCCAATGTTTGTCAAATGGTTCTGGTCGATTTTCCTTCTTTTCTCAGCTTGACAATGGCTTGCTTTTCTCCCACAGACAGCTCTCTGGTCTTCATGTTGGTTTATCCTCTTTAACAGGAAATGCCGTCTTTATAGGTTTGAACCAAGGATGAAAACTTAGACTAGTCATGCAGAGCTATTTAATGTTTGGACAATCAACCTAAAAGGCAACAGCTGGGCAACAAGAAACATCTCAGTCACATGTTCCAATAGTTTTGCTCACTTAAATGCGTGGGTTCAAACAAAGGGTGGTATGTCCTGAGTTGTTTAACACATCTACACTCACCTAAAGGATTATTAGGAACACCATACTAATACTGTGTTTGACCCCTTTTCGCCTTCAGAACTGCCTTAATTCTACGTGGCATTGATTCAACAAGGTGCTGAAAGCATTCTTTAGAAATGTTGGCCCATATTGATATGATAGCATCTTGCAGTTGATGGAGATTTGTGGGATGCACATCCAGGGCACGAAGCTCCCGTTCCACCACATCCCAAAGATGCTCTATTGGGTTGAGATCTGGTGACTGTGGGGGCCATTTTAGTACAGTGAACTCATTGTCATGTTCAAGAAACCAATTTGAAATGATTGGAGCTTTGTGACATGGTGCATTATCCTGCTGGAAGTAGCCATCAGAGGATGGGTACATGGTGGCCATAAAGGGATGGACATGGTCAGAAACAATGCTCAGGTAGGCCGTGGCATTTAAACGATGCCCAATTGGCACTAAGGGGCCTAAAGTGTGCCAAG
>NC_060156.1:10368614-10379001 GCF_021292245.1 Micropterus dolomieu | reverse complement strand
TGATTGGAGCTTTGTGACATGGTGCATTATCCTGCTGGAAGTAGCCATCAGAGGATGGGTACATGGTGGCCATAAAGGGATGGACATGGTCAGAAACAATGCTCAGGTAGGCCGTGGCATTTAAACGATGCCCAATTGGCACTAAGGGGCCTAAAGTGTGCCAAGAAAACATCCCCCACACCATTACACCACCACCACCATCCTGCACAGTGGTAACAAGGCATGATGGATCCATGTTCTCATTCTGTTTACGCCAAATTCTGACTCTACCATCTGAATGTCTCAACAGAAATCAAGACTCATCAGACCAGGCAACATTTTTCCAGTCTTCAACTGTCCAATTTTGGTGAGCTCTTGCAAATTGTAGCCTCTTTTTCCTATTTGTAGTGGAGATGAGTGGTACCCGGTGGGGTCTTCTGCTGTTGTAGCCCATCCACCTCAAGGTTGTGCATGTTGTGGCTTCACAAATGCTTTGCTGCATACCTTGGTTGTAATGAGTGGTTATTTCAGTAAAAGTTGCTCTTCTATCAGCTTTAATCAGTCGGCCATTCTCCTCTGACCTCTAGCATCAACAAGGCATTTTTGCCCACAGGACTGCCGCATACTGGATGTTTTTCCCTTTTCACACCATTGTTTGTAAACCCTAGAAATGGTTGCGCGTGAAAATCCCAGTAACTGAGCAGATTGTGAAATACTCAGACCGGCCCGTCTGGCACCAACAACCATGCCACGCTCAAAATTGCTTAAATCACCTTTCTTTCCCATTCTGACATTCAGTTTGGAGTTCAGGAGATTGTCTTGACCAGGACCACACCCCTAAATGCATTGAAGCAACTGCCATGTGACTGGTTGATTA
Organism: Micropterus dolomieu; assembly: GCF_021292245.1. NCBI lineage: Eukaryota > Metazoa > Chordata > Actinopteri > Centrarchiformes > Centrarchidae > Micropterus > Micropterus dolomieu. The sequence goes on along the minus strand of NC_060156.1, from coordinate 10,378,145 downwards.
GATAATTGCATTAATGAGAAATTGAACAGGTGTTCCTAATAATCCTTTAGGTGAGTGTAGATGTTAATACCACGAAATGAGAGGTGAAATTCTGAACTCTTGTCTCATACTCATCTTTTGATCTTAAAACCAAATGTCTTCAGTGAACAACAAAAACAAAGGAATTTGCCTTACCGTTCCAGTACTTTTGGTGGGGACAGTATGTATTGTATTAAACATAATTTTGGCTGAGTTAATTCACATGACATACACTGGACATTCAGCAGCTTTAGAATCTTTCAGTGTCTGTCAAAAGACTATTGTCCAATGTTTTGCTTTTGTATCAAGTAACATGAACATTAATTAATTCATTCCACTTCATGAGTTTCATTATACTGAAAACTTGTTAGTTTGGAAATCTTATGTACTCTTTCCATCATAACTTCCCACTAATGTCTTCAGCTGGTTCAATTGACTTCATGGAGAGCCCGGAAACCCAAGCAAGACACTACAAGACCCACCAAGAAATGTCCAAAAAGCCTAACAAAGCTGCAATAACTAATTTGCTGAACCTGGAATGTGAGTCTCGAAGACCCTTCATCACCTCTGAGGTCTTAAAGGAGCAAGAAAGACCAACAAAGATTCTAGAGGCTTACCCGTGATTCTGAGAACTGGATCACATAAGTAATGTTGGACCTATTCAGTCCACATTTTCTGCTCTTCCAAGGTCTTATTTTAGCATGAAATAAGTGACATAATGTTCATACTGTATATGTCAGACATTATAGATAGTTTTTGAGTTAGTCTTCAGAATGTTTGTCCACAGCATGTATTCGCAGTGTAACGATTTTGCTTTAACAGACCAGCTGAATGATCAGCCGTAAGAGTTGTAGCAGTTGCTTGTCAGTGGATTGTCCGTAGTGATGTGTCCGTCCGTATCGAGGCTTCGAAGCGTGTGTTCAGTAATAATAAGCCTTGCCAGCCACGTCGTACCACGTGACTGATTCAGGAAATGGTTCGCGGGTTTGGCGTGCGATTCAAAAGGATGCAATGGACCTTCCTCAACATTTTGTGGACTTTTGATTTGATTTTAATTGAATACAATTACATTGTAGGCTATCTACAGCTTATTTTAAATGACTAAAATATTTGATCAACTTATGGCAGAATTGCTTTGATCAAATGACTTCAAAAATTGTGATGAATGAAACAGGAAATTTTAGCTGAGTAAGACTAGTGGCAACAACAAAGGGTTGAGATTTTTTTTGGACATTTTGTGTTTTTTGTAAGAATTAAACTGGGGGCTCTTACCCTATATTAACCTAATAATAAATTTCTAAAGCAGGTAAAATCATCTACAAAAAAAGAAATCGCCTGAAGCCCAGCACTGTGGAAAAGTTATTTTTAAATAAAGATGAATAAAATGTTGTGTATTATCTAAAGTCACAAACCAAGTCATCATAACCATCTCCCTTGTTTCCACTTTCGCTTTTGACCCTTCATTGTGTCATAAAGACAGACACCTTATTAATAAGTTAATCATTTATGTATTGGCATCACAAACATTGTTCATTAATTTATTCAATTCAAAGCTTCACACACCAAAGCCGTGGTGCCATTATGATCTCTTTGCCTGTTGTACATTTATTGTCCACTTGATAGCACACTAGAGCAAATGAAGCACCCTAAAGCTTCGGCTCATGAGTGAACCAACTGGATGGTAAGCTTCAATGATTCATGAAGCTTCATCTCACCATCACTAAATGTCTGGTCACCAGGCCCATCAAATAAAACAGTCCCTTCACTCATGGTTTCAATAGTAAACTGTCATAGGAATGACAATTACTGACAAAAAACATTATATTCTAACCAGAAACATTTATGAAAACATAAATTACAAAGCATCTTCTGTATTTCATACAAATAGGAGTTTTTTTCAGTAATTTTTAACAAAGCTCCCGTAGTCGAAATGCATCACGGGATGTCTGAGGGACAGCCTTTAAAGCTGATAGGCTGTACTACATTGCGGGTGTGTGAGCCTCTGTCTCTTACATACAATAACATCTAGTTGCGAGATTGTGATGTAGAGGCAGGAGGGTGTACTATTCAGTGTGGATTTATGTAGAACAGGGGTCTCAATTATAAAAACGTGCCCAGAAACCTCGCTAAAAGTGTGCGTCCAAAAGACAATATGGCTTACGGCAAAAAAAAAATATTCAGACTTATAAAACCGTGCATATGCACCCTTGTAAGCTTGTTCCCTTTATAAATCACAATCAACTTGAAATGTGGCCTATGTGGGGAAGCGCCATATCCGATCCCTTCAAACGCTAACAACAGTCTATAAATGGTTAGTGGAATTAATATTATTACGTACTGACTTCGGGAAGAAAAGGAGGCAAACTCTGACAGAGGAGCTACACAACGAGATTTAACTCAGTGGTTAAACTCTCATATAACACAAAACAGATGGCTCTCACAAGATGTTTACAAGTGATTATTAATTCTTGTTTTAAACTGATCATGCATGAGAACACCAAAACACAAGGCTCTCGAGGAGAAGTGACGTCAATCGATATGCATTTTATTATGGTGTTGATCCGCTTTATAGCTTTGATGGGTGCAAGAATAAGATATGTCCCCCACATTATATAGACAGGTTTTCTAGCAATCCATCGTTAATGTGTTGTGTATGATTTCTGCGAAGTTTCTCATGGAGGGAGAGAGTAATGCGCCCATCAACCTGTTAAAAGCTGGTGCCTGTCGTCTGATCAACGTAAGATCAGACACGGGGTAGATCCGTTTTTTATCTTTGATAGGGGTGTTGATATTGACAGCCTGTCAATAGCCACACAGTTGCCGGTTTGACATGAACGCACGAAGGCGGCTGTATATTCACCGCCGTCTAACTCTGCATAGACCATAATATATGGTAGCCTACATTAGTCTATGTGATGCAGTGTGTTATCAGGAACTAAATGTTACAAGGAGCAAACGTATAGTTAGTGAAAGGGATGGATTTATGCGTGAGAACACAAAACAGAGGTCTCTCACATGATGTTTACAAATGCGTGCGCAAGTGTTTTATTTATCGTTTTTGTTTTAAAACTCTCAGTAACAAATATTTCAAATGTATGCGCTCCTGCACCATAGGAAAAGAGGCTCTGTGGCTCCCCTCCCTTTATAAACCGGTCTGCAGGAAGGGGGCATTCCTCCTGAGTAGTGATGTCACTGACTGAAGGGGGGACACCCACACTCACACCCGCAAGACGGTATGATCCCGGTACTAATATGGAATCCCCCGTTTGAAAAGAGAGTAAACCAAATGCATTACATCTGTGTTTAAACATGTATTCAGGTTACGCAAACAATCCACTCACTTAACAACGATGGCGATTAGTTAAAAGAAATAGCCCGTGACTTGTTGTAAACAATGATGAAATAGTATTATTTTCCAGAACAAACAGCGCATCACATCCATACGCTGTCGCCACGGAAGCAAACATGTGATAACAATATAGTGTGAAACTATGCACTAGTATTTGCACGACTGACGCATTGAAAACGGCTTCAATTTAAATGTAATTTGTCCTCCTGTTCATCTTGAGAATAAATTGTACTGCATACAAGTAATTAATATGATTCCTGGTTAAACGATGATTGAGGTGTTCTTTTGCAGAAACAGAATTTCCACTTATATTTATTATCCTCAGTCATGGTTCTTTTTGTGCGCCGCAAATGATCTTAAATTATGTTGGGGGGGGGGTTTGTTTGTTTTAATTTTTTATAGTGAACTTCAGGGAGAATCAATCAAACAAGTGTCTGATTATTTAGAATGGCTTTAGGCTATACTACTCAGAGGTAATATTTTGATATATTTTACACAGATGTAGGACTATTCATTTCAAACAGCTTCATCCTTTTGCCATGTGAGTCGCCATTTCTCATTTCTCATCTTTATGTGCATACACATGGTTCAGAGTTTACTTACAGGATGCACATTTTCAATGTCTTCAACGAGTTTGTTTTTTATAGATCACAACCTTTGCTAGGGAAGTGGCGTTAGTTGTTGTCACGTATTATAATAATATTTCTTTCTACTTACTGTATTGTCGTCTTCTGTGTTACTTTCTTAGACCGATCATGTGTTTTGCCTGCAACATCTTAATTATTAGCTAGTAAACAAAATATGTCAGGGCCAAAGACTTTTTTTTCCGGTTTTATACTGCAACACATGAGCGTCGGACATTAGGATGTGATTTAATATGACATAGATGTCACCCTATCTACTATCCTAACAATAGGAGATAGTTTTTAGTATCTGAGAAATAAAAAGGCTTTCGAACTAAAAAATAAAACATTTGCTGCAAGAAAAGTTTTTCATGATCTGAGAACTTTACCATACCATGGCTGTTAGGGAGACTGATGGTTTTGATTTTAGACTACAACATCCTTTTAGTCTAATTGTGTCAGGTCCTTCAAACAGCAGTAAAACATATTTTGTGAAAATGTTGATTGAAAATGCCGATAAGCTAATTTCAAAACAGACTGAAAATGTTGTATATATTTTTTCTGTTGGCAACCATTGTATGACCGGTTATTGAAAATTAGAAATGTGAATTTCGTTGAAGGATTGCCATCTTATTTATGTGATGATACATTGTTGCCTTTAGATAAAAACAATTTGTTGATTATTGATGATTTAATGAATGATGCTAGCTATAACATTGAGGTCCAAAATGTGTTTACAAAATATGTGCATCATAGAAATTTAAGTTGTTTATACCTAGTGCAGAATTTGTTTTTTCAAGGCAAAGTTAGCCGTACTATTAATTTCAATACCAATTATCTTGTTTTGTTTAAAAATCCCAGAGATAAATACCAAGTCAATGGCTAGACAAATGTTTCCTGGGAAGAGTTTTTTATGGATTGTTTCGACGATGCCACGAGTGTTCCTTACGATTACTTGATGATTGATTTTAAAGCTAAGACACCTGATGATTTCAGACTCAGAACTGACTTGCTTTCAGACCTGCCTGTTGTGTATGTGCCTAAGAGAAAGTAAATAAAAATGTCTGATCGCATTAAAAGAAACCTGTCTTTACTGCAAACTATGCACGAGCATCTCCATCTCAGTGAGTGAATATTATTAAATCTGCATCACCAGACCTTTTGGTCGCGTTATGCGAAATAGCTTACAATGTTTTAAAGGGGAAAATTCCTTTAAATAAGACACAATATCAAAAATTAAAAAAGAGGAAGGCAGGGATTAGACTGCTCACCAATAAAAAGGTTTGTGCTTCAAAGACAAAGAAGACGTTGCTTAAACAGTCTGCGGGTTTTCTTCTCCCCCTCCTGAGTATTTGCCTTTTATAACGAGTCTTATTGGTTCAAGACAAGCTTAGATGACTACGGAGTATGCACAAAAAATGTTTCTGGTACCTAAACAACAGCTTGATATTTAAGAAGACCTCCGGCACACGAGTCTATTCGAGAAACTGTTGAAAATGACTTGGATCGTACTATTAAAGACATTCTGGATCAAAAGACTGAAGATCTTCATGAAAAAGCAAAAAAATATTCCATTGCATTGCAGAGATTTCTCACCATGGTAAAACAAGGAGAAAAAGACCAGAACACACTAACTTTGTCAATGCCAGCTGCTGAGGATTTTCACTCTTCAGAGCAGAAGAATCAAGAAGGAAGAGATTTTGTTTTTGAAGAAGTTTTAAAAGAACATGCCAAAAAACAGCAGGAATAAAGCTCACCATATTTTAGATAAAATGTCCTCCTCAAAAAACATATCTGCATGGACTGAACGTGGGGAGATTGTGTTTAACGGTCATGTTATTAAAGGGTCTCGTGTATGATTTGATAAGAGGAGTGACTGCTTCTCACAAAGTGTCTGACAGCCAGAGACCTACAGGTTGGGATGAATATCTGCAATCGTTGGCTATATTGAATATACCTTTATCAGTTGTAAATCAACAAGTCAAAAGAAAAATTGACGAGATTAAGAGAAAGACTTTTGGAGAATCTTCTCCTCTTATTACTGGACCACCATCTACACCTCTTGTTACCAGAGGGCATCGATTAGCAAACAATGAAACAAGTCCCTTTGTATCTTCTGAAATGCGATTGAGTGATTGGATAACTTTTTTATTGTATATCGTTATTGGTTTTAAATAAATACATAGAGACATAACTTTATCATTTGAAAGTGTTTTTATTTATATCACCATAATAACAAAAAACATTGTCGTACACGTTTCAATCTATAAATCATTTTGATAATGAATGGCACACAACTTCTAATATTATTATACACACTTAAAAGAATCTGATACTTGGACACACTGGTGACATTCTGTATAATTATTTTGACCACATACAACCGAGGGTCGTATTTTTTTCACAAATTTGCACACCATAAAATCATTGCATGAGCCTTTATTACTATATTTAGTCATTACATTGTCATAAGATAATCCTCTATCCATATGGTAAAGAAAAAACACACAATGCTGACCGCACACTACAGAATCCGATATTGTATTTCTTTCAAACCCACCTCGTATGCTGATTTAAAGTGGAAAGTCTTGGATAGTTTCGTTCTAAAGTTTGCTATTGTATTGCTCGGGCAAAATACTGCAGACGAGTTGCTGGGCAGGGTGACAAAAAAATCCTCTGTATCCATTTATACGTGTGTTTGTAATCTGCTAAGGTAGCTGAGTGACCTGTTTTTCCAAAACCCACGAGTTAAATTTATCTGGCCAGCCGACCCATTTGCCCCTTGTCTTTTCTTTCTAGATAAAATCTTTTCTATTTTAAATGTTTCATTTTTATGTATAATAACTTTTTGCATCTCTTAAAATTTTAAAACATAAAATGTTCCCTGTAATATTTCGCCATCATAGTCTTTTAACCTGTAAACAGGAGGGTCCCTTGACATTCCTTTACAGTGAAATATTCATCAGTATAATTATAACCTTTTTTAAAACGGTCGCGTAGTTTTGAAATTCTTACAATATCGTCCACCTCATATTTAAAACAAATTACTCTTTTATCTTTTGTTTTATACAAGTTGTTAAATACGATATCTTCATTGTCTTTTGTTACATCAATCGGTTTCATTTTTATACTACAATGATAACTATGATTGTAGGAGGTGACTAAATCCTGCAATATATCTACGTATGTTTAGAATTATTGGCTGTTAAATAATGCCACGTTTTAGATTTCAGAGTCCTGTTAAAGTGCTCTACTACAGATGCCTTAGTCTCATTTGATGTAGTAAAGTGTACGATACTATTAATTTTCATTAATGCATCGATATCTTTAAGAACTCTTTTCCCTCATCTGTTTGAATTTTATGTGGTATTCTACCTTCAGCTAAGATATCTTTAAAGGATTCTGTGATGCATTTGCCACTCTTATTTTTTAAACAACGCATCCCATACGTGTTTTGAAAACAAATCTATTATTTCTCATCAACTCCTCCATGATCTTTGTTACAAAGACTGATGCTTCAACGTCTGTGTTCAAGTATTTTATTTCCAACAATATACGCAACATATCCGTCAGCAATGATTACAAGTATACACTTTTCAGAAAATCAGTACAAGCACCTATGTTTTTACAAACCAAAGATTCAGTTAAGCAATACATTACATCAGCAACATCAACATGTTGTTTTCTGGTTAGCATTAAAACACACAAATCAATGCTAAAAGTACAAAAACAAAACACATGACCCATATGAAAATCATTATCGTTCACAGGAAAAACATTTGCTATATCGAGTAGAGTAGATTTCACATCTGCATATTTATCTGCTGTCATTTCCACCATGGTAAGCCATCCCGAGGTCATTCGTCTAATACATTCTGTCTGTTTGTCAAATCTAGAACAACATAGTGTCCTATCTGTGTCACATATTGCTATGTTAACAGTTTCACACAACAGTGCTCTCATCTTATACGCGATGAAACTCTTTTTGACATAGTTTAGTAGACTAGACACATTCCCCATTGTTTTTTAGTGTTGTTTCCCCTTCCAGATGTCCAGAGATTCCTTAACTACTGTGCTCACACACTCTAACTACCCATTTAAGCGAAGCAATGAGAAAAGGGTTCCTCAGCCAAATCTGTAGAGCAGCTGCTGCAATGTCTCGAATACTGAATTCACATGTTGGCAACCAACCCAAGACCACGTAGGACATTTTTTGTTAAAAAACTTCTGCGTAATTTCTCTATTATGTCCTTTGATATAAAAGAAGGGTAGCGTGTCAATGCATGTGTGAGGTTGTTTTCTGCACCATTCGTCTGTATAAGCGCAGTACACACGTTTGTATAGCTTTTTGCTGCAGTATATCGTATAAATAATAACCTACGGTTACCTGTATAATACTGCTAGCAGTAGTGTTAGGAGATGTGTCCTTGTCGCAACAGTCAAGAGAGTCCAAACAGGTACCCTTAAACGGCTTGACCCTGCTCTTGTCCTCTTCTGCTTTTTCTTCAGGAACAAGAAATGTTAAATTTCTTTTCCCCAGTTCTTTGCCATAGTCATCCACCCATGAGTTATCATCATCCTGTAGTAATGGAAAATATTTAGGGCTGCTCGATAGATCCTCACCCGCTGCACATGTCCTCGTACCTGCACAAAACATTTTAATTAGAACAATGTAACCATCAGCCCCGTCGTGGAGGTCTTTGAGGTTGTCTGCGGTGTTGTTTGTTGTTCATCTTGCTTGTCCTCAGGACCAAAAAGTTTTCTTTTGATCCCTACCTAGCTAACATAAAGTTTATACCATCTGAATAATTTAGCAATGTGTGAGAAGATTTCAAGGGTTCTATCCCATTCTCCCCAATGGACCACAAAGCCAGTGCTGAACCACGTCTCCCACTCTTTAGACGTGATGGGGTAGCCTTTTTGTTGCTCTTGGGTTCCCATCTTGCTACCTTGCCTTTTGAATGATAGAATCGTCCTCGCACGATCTAAAAAAGATGTAGGATTCTGGGTCGTAGACTTCAAGGTCTGTCTCTACACGGTAGAGCTCTCCTGGCACAGACCCGCACCATTGTGTGGTATAGACTCCTTTTGAAGCACTCATATCTTTACAGACTTTGTTTCTGAAGTAATTCCAGTCTTTGGCTGAAAAACTAATGCGGTGTGCTTTCACAAAGAAAAATTTCATCAAGCTCTCTTGTATAAAGATGAACTGATCCGTGCTCAAACAAGAATCCCGACATTCTAAAATCTTCAACCGCCCATTCAAACTGAGGCGCCCAAGCCTTTCGGTCCAGAAAATCAGCCAATGTCATTGGGGAAGTCTTCTTTCTAGGAGCCATACTCATTGCAACAGGATCTATAATTATATAGTCGTTTTGGAGTCATTACTCCTAATTGATTACCCAAAAAATTGTTCAGTCACACTGTTCCACGCTCTTGGTCAGATGTAAGTCAAAAACTATATATATACAACCGATTGCTAAAGCCACTCCCAAACATCCGCTTTTAGAGGATAACACTGAACATCCCATATACACAAAC
>NC_060156.1:10351557-10368594 GCF_021292245.1 Micropterus dolomieu | reverse complement strand
CACAAACCCCCCCGATCGACCCCCACCCCCCCGCTAATAGAGGATGAGGCCGGACATGCCCTAATACACACACCCATTTTCACCCCCCCATGTCTTTGTTGTTCAACCTTGCTATGACCCCAATGTTTTTTTTTATAATTTTTTTTTAAATTAATTATTATTTATTTTTTAATTAAATTTTATTTTTTAAATAGTTTTTAATTAGTTTTTGAATACATTTTTGATTAATAAAAAAATTTATTAATCAAAAATGTATTCATGTGCACGACTGTTACGCACATCATGCGCTTTGCGCACATCACCTTTACTTACTACTCACAAGTAAAGATTTTTCAAGAATGAATTTCCATCGTTAGCAACGGCTACACTCACTTGTTTTGATACTACTACCAACGGCAGCATTTCTGTTATTATATAAGTGAATTAAACTAATGCCATCTCATCCCTGCTAGTGGGCATTATTTATTAGCCTCATCTGCACCAATATCTCTTAATTTGTGTCACATCCCTTTGTCAGCATATGGTCTGTTCTCATTTCTCTTTCTCCAAGTTATCACATCATGTTAGATTTTCAAAATACTCATTTTAAGATTAAATGTCCTTAGCTGGTACCTTAAAATACAGGGACACATCCAGTCATTGGGGAGCACAATCTGTGGATCATAATCAGCCCTCAGAGCTACACTGATTCTTCTGACTTGCCAGGACAGTGGATGGGTCACATTTAAATATATATTTGTATACAAGATTGTTTATGCAAATAGATATAAATATGTGATTCATCAAACGTTATATTAAGTAATTTTTGGATGAGTGATGCAGAGATGTTTTGTTGTTGCTGTTGTTTGGACTCACTCATGAGAAAAGGAAAAAAAATCTAATTCTTATTTACTTTGGGGTTCTAGAGGAAAGATTTAGGACCTTGGCAAAAGAGACATTTTATATGCAGTCTTTTCTAAGGACTGCTTCTGAGTATGTGTGTGCAGCTGTGTGTGTCTGTGTATGTGCTTTTAGTGAAATGTACTTGGCTCTATCATGGTTCCATTTGGCAAGACTTAAAAACACTTTGGGACATGCAGGCATTCATCAATAACCATTGGCCTTATGAAAAGTTAATTCATTCAGGGCTTGAGAACAGACACTGTTTTCCCTGTTGGAATCATGTTGATGTAAGACATCCTTTAAAATCATCCACTCACTCTTGCTCCATTGCTGCTGAAAAATAGAGGAGGCGTTGTAATACTGTTGTTTCAATGTGCATGAGTGTATAAAAGAGAGAGAGAGAGAGAAATCCCAAACATTGCCTTCTAGACATAGAAACAATGCAAACACATTCCCATTAATCATAAAGCATCCTAAAGCAATATGAACCCTATAAAATCGAATGTCGTGAGGTAAGGGTTTTCTTATAGCTTAACTATTGGGAAAAAAAATTTCAATCTGCAATTAACTGTTTCAATTTAACCGCCAGTGTTAAAAGTTTAACAGGTTGCAACCAAGCTGCAACCTTCGGGGCTGAAAAACGAAGTGCCAAAAACTTTCAGTGAATGCCCACTTGAGGCTGACTATAAAAGCGAATCCCAAAGTGTGGGCCCAAAGTGTGCCAAGAAAATATCCCCCACACCATTACACCACCACCACCAGCCTGAGCTGTTGATACAAGGAAAGATGAAGGATCCATGCTTTCATGTTGTTTAGGCCAAATTCTGACCCTACCATCTTGAATGTCGCTGCTGAAATCAAGACTCATCAGACCAGGCAACATTTTTTTAATCTTCTATTATTTTCAATTATGGTGAGCCTCTGCAAATTGTAGCCTCAGTTTCCTCTTTTTAGCTGACAGGAGTGGTACCTGGTGTGCTCCTCTTCTGCTGTAGCCCATCTGCTTCAAGGTTCGACATGTTGTGCGTTCAGAGATGGTATTCTGCATACCTTAGTTGTAACGACTGGTAATTTGAGTTACTGTTGCATTTCTGTCATCTCAAACCAGTCTGCCCTGTGCCCAGCTCAACAAGGCATTTTTGTCCACACAACTGCCGTTGACTGGATTCTCTGTAAACCCTAGAGATGTCTGTGCACAAAAATCCCAGTAGATCAGCAGTTTCTGAAATAATCAGATAAGCCCGTCTGGCACCATCAACGATGCCACATTCAAAGTCACTTAAATTCCCTTTCTTCCCTTTGCTGATGCTCGCTTTGAATTTCAGCAAGTTGTCATGACCACATATACATGCCTAAATGCATTGAGTTGCTGCCATGTGATTGGTTGATTAGCTATTTGTGTTAACAAGCAATTAAACGAGTGTACCTAATAAAGTGGCCGGTGAGTGTATATGTGGTTCAGGATTAGGCTGTGTTTGAATTCATTTGGACAAATTACATGCTAGTCATTTTATGTTGACTACATATTTAAAGTAGGATATGCATTTTAAGGATTATACTTTTTGACATGATGTGAACGCCTTGGATATGTGGTTGGGGCATGATCTCCACAGAAACAGCAATGCATAAAACTGAATATGAAACTATCTTGTCCCCCTTATGAGAAGTAGGTTTTGCTTTAAACAACTGTCCTTTTTACTACATCTATATGTCACGCCTAGCTCCTGCAGTTAGGTTATGTGTTCTGTTTCCTTGTCTGTTGCCACTTCCTGTTTTGCTTCAGTGACTCACCTTGTGTCTCGTTCCAGGGCTGCGGTTGAAAAGTCAAAAATATCTCCTTTCGTAACCACCTTTCCTTGACCTCGATGGAAAACGTCATGAGGTCAAGGAAAGATGTAAAGGAGAATCCATAAGGACTTAGGACGTGGCTTGCCGCGATAAAACTGCAATATTCAGAAGATGGACTACAAAAAGCACATCTTTGACACTGCGCCCCATGTTGTTGTAATGCAGGCCATCTAAAGGTGGACAACACGGCAAAACGGCAGATAAGGTAGCCTACCAGTCACTAAATAATGGACAGGGTTGTCACATTGAGAATGCTTGCTCACACTCACCCTGCTGCCCACCCATAGGCGTATTTATCAACATGAATCCCAATTGTATGTAAATACAGTGTTTCCCACAGAATGACAGCGTAACTGTGCTGAGAGAGAGAGAGAGGGAGCGACGGGGCAAGAGGAGATGCTGAGAGAATATATGCACTGCGCGGAGCTCATCATCGATTTCATCAAATACGATTTTACCCAGTTTAAATAGTAACAAAATCAATCAAAAATCAGCATTGATAATGTGGCAGACTGCCACAAATAAATCAGTGTGTGGGAAACACCTACTGTAGAGTTCATCCAGCTTGATCTTTGCCTTATTAAAGCGAGGGTGTCAGCATCTGTGACTGAAGTATTAATTTGCTGAAGACTGCAGTACATAACGTGAGGCTACACGCTGCAACATTATCCTCACTTTGATCACATTACAAGACAAGTAACAGCTTGCATGGAATATTTTTAATGCAAGCAAAAATATTTATCATTGTATATGAATGTTAAACAAAACAAAATAAGGTTCACAAATGTATTTCCAATAAACAAATATTTCTTGTTTTAATTGTAATAGAAATCCACAAATATATGTATTTAAATGTACTTGGAAATTTCATCAAAAACATATTTGGATGTTAAATATATATACTGTAAAAACTGTTGAACCTGCATTTACAAACTGCTTGTCATTTGTGAACTGCATTTGTGTGCAGTTTTTTTGAAATTCCTCTTGCCATGGCTTGATTCACAAATGCAGTTTGCAACAGGGAGTTAATTATCTGTAGCCAATCATATGGCTCCTTCTGCTTCAGTCAATCACATAATCATAGATTTGATGCTATAATTTAATGTGAACAACAGCCTCAACAACTTAAGTGAAAACTCTCCTGCAGTGCATGACTAAATATGAGTTATCAATGTTTGCTAAGTTAGTGATGTGGCATTTCACGCTAGCGTTAGCTAACAAGTTAGCTATATAATGTTGATAGACAACCTAGGATAATATATTAGCTATCTTAGCAAGCATTTACAACGTATAGTTTTTTGAGGACATTGCAAGCAACACATGTCTAACTGTACACAATCTTGTGTCTTCACTGCAATGAGTAAATCATGCAAATTTTGTATAATGCTGCCCCCAATTCATTTGGAGTGTGTGACAAGGAATTACACAGGAGGAGAGTATTGGATTTTTCTACAAGTGTTAGAAAATGCCCTAAGGCAACTCTTATAAAATGCACAAGGCCGTATATTTTCCAGGTATGAGAGCAATGAAAAAAATATCAATAAATATGATTATTAGGAGGCAAGAATGCTTTGTTGTCGCTTTGGTCAAGGAAGCTCAGCATTATGGAAAAACAAGGTCCCTGGTGAAACAGAGAAAGCTTGATTTGGGTTATATGATCTCATTCATTCTAAATATGCTTCTCTGGATAGCTTGAATTTTGCAGAATGCGGTATATAGTGAGGTGGTCAGTCACTAATTTGCTCACAACATCCCAGGAGCATAGCCCTACAGATTTAGAGCTAGAAAAGCTAGCAGAAAAAATACTTTGCACTGTGCACAAGAGCAAAACTATTGCATATAGCATGTTGATATAGTGAATGTGGAATTTCTTTCTTCAGCTTTCAGAAAATACAAAAAAGCATATGGTAATCTGTAATGTGAGAGACTACTGAAGTATTTCCCTTTCCAGCAGTATGAGAGTGGAGACACACTGGAGTGAGAAATAGGATATCTTTCACACCTGCACATACTTAATACCCATCACCCACTTTACTCTATGCATATAATTCCTATGGATATGACCCTCAACCAGGTTGGCCTTTAGTCTTCTGCCTATCATCATGCTACACTGCTTCCTTGTGTATTTGACAACCTTAACTGACATTTTTTTTGCTGTCAATGCACTTTGCTGCTCTGTACTACATGCACTGTTGTGGCCTATCAGATGTTTGGGTTGATCTTTAGAACCCTCTTCTTCATAATGCTGCCAGTGCTGAGTGTGGATTTAGTTGGCCGGGCCACAGCTAAATGTACATCAGGCTACCTCCTATACATGTTAAATAAATACATAAATCTTTCCACTTCAGTGTCAGGTGTCTTTCCCAACTGAACTACTGGTGCAGGATCAATAGAGGACATCAAGTATGCCATCACACACAACATTTTATACAAAGCTGTTATCCGCTCTGTCAGAGCAAGATGGTATAGCAAAACTGTCAACAAATTTAGGATAATTATTCTTTATATAATTTCCCTGAAGCAATCACTCACCACTATATTTATATGCATGTCCATGGTGGATTTGGCTGATTGTTGAAATGAAAGCTACACATTCCATATTCCTTCTCATATGAGAAAGTGACACTCCAATCCTCTGATCTTGGCAGTTTAAATTCCGACCATGATGCCTTCGCTCAAACCACAAGGGAAATTAATAAATGATTAAAGTCTAGTGGAGTCAAGGGAAAGAATGGTAAAGAGGGATAATGGTGTTTTGCTGAATGATGCTAGCTCACTGCATTCAGGGTTATGTCTCTATCTACTAGTGTGTGCTTAGAGGAGGCAATGCCTGGAAGTTGTTCTATTGACAGGTGTCCGAAGTGATAAAAGGACACTTTGTGAGAAACCTGATTGCATTATAAAGCTCCATTAGGTCACATTAAAACCTTGAAATTGTAGGGGATAATGAATGTGGCACGCAGTGTGTTCACTTCCAAAATCTACTTTACTTTATTTGTTCTAGTTTATCTAACAGAAATGACAATAAGACACTGTCATGGTGACGACTGCTTAATCTCATTCACTGGGGCCCTGAATCACAAATCAAGCTTAACTGGTCAGATTGTCTTTTGGTTACCTGGCTTTACTTAAGTAAATGTTAAATGCTAATGCTAAATACAATTTATACACAGTACAATACATGCAGAATTTGTTATATGCATTTAACCCATCCTTATTAAGAGCAGTGAGCAGCCATTGTGCAGCGCCCAGGGAGCAGTCAGGGGTTCAGGTTCTTGCTTGGCAGTTGTCGGTGCTGGACTTGTACCGGCAACCCAAGCCAAGTCCCCACAGACTGAGCTGGCCCAACAAATAAGACTTAGGGGCCATCTGGACTTGACCAGAGACCTCTTGAACTGCAGTCAAATGCTCTACCACTGAGCTATACCCCGAAGTCTGTGGAATTGGAGCTATAGAGATATTACAAACAGGATGATCAAATACTAATACTGTGTGTGGGGGAAATATGCACATTATATATTCTCAAAATACTCAACATATATATAGATTTAAATGTAACTTCAATGCTAAAAACATGTATTTCAGTAGTTAACAATAACCCAGCTATCTGTGTCTCTTTTAAAACACAGATTGGGTGCATATGTGTAGATTATAAATATGTATATATATATATATATATATATATATATATACACATATATATAAGGTGACACTGGCCACTACAGACTTGTAGAACATCCAAAGAGTAAGACCGTCATGACTTAAGAAAGTTAACGTAGCCAGCTATCATCTATATTATTACAAGATAGCCAGAGGGGTCAATGATCTTGTCTATTTCAAAGGGACAAACATACTGGGGTGCCAGTTTGCGGGATTCCCCTTGAAGTGGGAGGTCAAGGGAGAACAACCACACCTTCTGACGAAGGCATAGGTCAGGGTTAGCTTTTAGCTCCTAAGATGGAGGCTTCTAGCTGCATGCTGTTGTGAGAGACAGGGGTTTTAACTGCAGTATGGCTCACAGAGTGGGACATGTGGCAATGAAGTGGCTGGTCAGAACGCAGTACAGGCAGGACTTTGTACTGATACGGCAAGCTCTCTTCAGGTGTTAAACCAGTTCTGTTTAACTTGGGCTCAGGACTCCGTGTGAGGGCTCAGGAATGTTCAGGATCTCTCAGGAGTGAACACGTAGGAGGGACTGACATGTGGCTAGCAGGTTGTAGTTTGACAGCCCTCTCCTGGCGGCACTCGAAGAGACGGTTGTCAATCCTGATGGCCAAGGAAGTGAGTTGATCTAAGGATCCTGGTTCATCATATCTTTTAATAGAGATGAAATGTTATGACATTTTCAAATAATGATTATAGTGAACAAAATTAGCATGGTTATCAGTACTATTGCGGTATTGTTAAAATGTTCTGAAAATATTCAAAAACTACGGAAACAGAATTAATTTCAACATGTTTTATATCAAAAACCAAAAATAAAATTTCCAGCACTGTGCACCTTTCGGTTGCATAAACATTAAAATAATAAGTATAATAAGAGTCAGTACTGACTCTTATGTAAACATCTGAAAAAACATAACAAATGTGGCTTAACATAAAGATGCTATAATGACCCCATGCACAATTTACATGAATACAAATGAGTCTTAAGTCAGTTATAGTAATTGCAATGAGCCCAACAACTGACATAATTACAGAGGGGTCTTGTACAGGAGTCTATAGTGTTTCTCCTGTTGGGACACTTACAACCAATTCAATGACTGCCGGATATTAAATGAACCAAATATGTTGGTTGGGTGACTAAACTACATAATGTGTTATTGTGTGCATGGGCAAATAGAGTCTGCAGACACACAATGCATTCAGCTGCAGAATAACATCATTCACTGAGCTAAAAGTGAAGTTATCTAGCATTCGCTATAAAGTAGTGGATGGTTGACGATGACACTTCAGATTCAAATTGTTGCCTCCTTTCACAGTGTTTTCTGTGATCACATTTCCCTCAGCACAAAAAACAAAATACGACCACAGACTTAGTCTTCTGAGGACTAGGCTGTCACTGCCTTCCGCCATGTTTTCAATTACCCAAGACAAAGCCACATTGCATGCTGCACCTGTGTCTGGGAGACTGTTGCTAACTTTGGTTGATGCTAGACAGTTTTTAACATGAGTTTTCCAAAGCACGGTAATCAAACATATTTTTAATGATAACTCAAATTTGAAACTGTACCATGGTTTATCATTAAATTGTTTACCGTTTGATCTTATCACTTAAAGCACTATGAAAAGTCCCCTGCAGAGCCTCATCATTCCAACCACTTACCACAGCCAGAGTCTGGAAATCAACTGCCAGTTCAGCCACATTGCACGAGCCCTATCAAAGAGAAAGCAAATATTTAGCACCCTGTTTGCATCTTTGCATCATGATAGAAACACAACTCTTAGTGACTCTCCCACACTGCTGAAACCGAGTCATGACCAGATCAGGTAAGCTATGCAGGAGCGGTCAGAGGCATTCATGAAAGGCTGCTATTAAAGCACTAGGAAACACTGAGTCAAAAAGTCTCCACATTAACCAAGATCTCCATCATATCGAACAGTAACAAGAGGCTCACAAAAGTGAGAAGCAGTGCCTGGAACCAGAGATGAGACAGCTGGATGTGAAGGCTGGGGGAGATCGGGAGGAGCTGGCTGAGTGGAGGCCACCAAAAGTAGTGAGGGCAGTAACTCAATCAATAAGGAGGCTGACTTGATTAAGCAGAACCTGATTACTTTCTGCAAGGGTCTTAAATAATTTTCCATGCTGCCCCTGAAGGATGCCCTGGTTGGAGATGGCATTCTTAATATGAGAAAAATTGGAGGGTGTCACTGTGTGTGCTGGGTTCACACAGTGGCCAGATCATACTGTAACACCAGATTATTTGAGAGAACCCAAATGCAGTAACACAGTACACTGAGACTGAGAGCTTCAGCAATGAAGGTTTTTATTAACAATATACTTATGAATGAGTGTGAAGTCCATGGTTTAGAGAAGTGGTGGAACTGAGCCGTGAGCCAGAGGGGTGAGTGGAGCCAGGCAGGTAGGCAAGCAGGGTAATCAGGCAGAGGGGGTCCAGAGATCCAGGGAGTGAGTTCCTATCCAGACAGTAATCCCAGTGATCCCAGAGTTGGTATTCAGAGTTGGACGTAGGAGTTGGGTCCAGAGAGTGAATACTGCAAGGCAAAAGAAACATGATGAAGCCAACAGCTAAACAAAAACGACATAATTAACAAGGTGAAGCGAGACTAACTATGTAGTTGAATCTACGATCTGGTGGCGTAGTAGATCTAAAAGCCTAGTATATAAATCAGAGTAGAGTGGAGATGTTTAGCAACTGGTAAACTTACATTCACACACCTGATACCATTCCTTTAATCAACTGCACAAATGGAGAAGAGTGAGACAGAGGGGGAGGCAGAGATACTGCCTACCTGGAGGAAGCACAGGGCATGACATGTTCACTGTGTTTTAAAGCTTCTAAAGAGGGGAAGCACAAATAATTAGTATCTCAGCTCTTTCCTCATTCAAAGTTATGAGGCGGATGGGGTCCTATTATCATGTGGAAAGGTCTTCAACATGCTTTCACGGGCATACATAGGTCAATAATGCTATTTATTGGTCAGGCCAATCCATTAGCCACTGCTGCACTGAGAAAAGCCTTGTGGACGATATTGTTTAAATCCTCAAAATAGATGCTGATGGCCAAAAGCCAAAGTTTACATTGTCATCAGCCTTCCAATAAAGGCTATGCACAAGTTTGTATTCCTATTTAACAAATCTTTATAGGATGAATAAGTAACTTATAAGTAACAGTATAAACATTATTATTATAATTATTTCTCCTAATTCAAACAGGTTAAACAGCGTAAAATGAAAGTTGGTTAATTATTTGTTTCTAGAAAGATGTTGTATAAGTCCTGCTGAAAATGATGACCAGGGCTCAGCAACTGAGGGAAAATGCACTGTGACACCGCAGACGAGCCTCACTTCAAAACGGAGAGAGTGTTCTGGGAGGGCTGGGTTTTAATGTGAAGATCAACACACAGCTAGAAAAGCCATTTATTAGTCACCCTGGCTGTCTTTGAGAATGTGGGGCATTTTGTGTTGGCCCTTTCAGGCCTAAAACACACTGGCTATCATGAAATAATGTGTGCCAGAAGAGAATGCTCACTGTATGGCAGACACACTAGGGCCTTCACTGTAAGCACCACCCATGAGAGCATTTGATTTTGCTATTAAAGAAAACTGAAGAAAACTGAGCCAGTTCCTGTGTGCCTTCTATGTGTTGCTTTCATCTCTTGTGCAGCTGTACCAAAGTATGTATTTTCAATCTCTACTGAGCCTACATTTGCCGTAATGGGATTACCAAAACAATGGGACGTGGGAAGATTATACCTGACAGAAAAAAAGTTGGTCTTGATTTATTTTTCAATAGCTCAGTTTTCTTTCTTATAAATAACTCAATCTTGAGTATGGGGTCAACACTAAGAAAAATATTATGACCTCTGATTTTTATCTTTTTTTAAAACTCTAATTAAATGTAGAGTGAACAAGTAGAAATACTTAATTTATAAATTTGACATTTTAGCTATAAGGTTATAAATGAAACATAACGTAGAAAATAGTTATGACTCACCCAGACACTGACCTTGTTGAATTAGAATTGGAGAGGATTTTGGCTCTCGGTGACCTGGTGATCTCTTATTCATGCAGGGATGATTCAACCAAAGCCCATCCCTCTTAAGGCCTTTATAGTCGATGATGAACTTTGGATAACTTCTTCGCCTGAAACGTCTCAATGTCATTATGGAAAGTAAAGAATTCTGGCATTGATGAGACCCCATGGAATATTACTGGATGCTAAACTATGTGTGGGTTGATGTAGCTGGTGTGAGTATGCTGGTTTGTGCATCTGTCAGTATGTGTTCATGTATACGTGCATGCAGACCTACAGTGTGTGCTGTCTGTTGAATTGTTTTCAAATTCAAATATATTTCTCCTGTTTTTAGGCTCATCATATGTCTCTCCAATCAAACATATTGACACTGAATCAGTGTTTATATAACACCCTGTGTACACTGAAAACGTGTGTTAACATATAGATAGGTAGCAAATTAACAGGGGAAAGAGTTTTTTGGGCAAGGTGGCCTCTAGAACAGCTTCAATGCTCCTTTGCATTTCTCTGAAATTGTAGTGCAGGGATGGGTCCATTCTTCTAAACAAAATCCCAGATTTGATGTTTTGATGATGGTGGTGGAGAGCACTGTCTTTTCTGAAATCTCTCTGAAAGTGTTCAGTATGTGAGTATGAAGGTCATCCAGTATGATATGCTCACTAAACCCTTCAGGGACCAGTTGTACCCTGCATGGAAGCATGTTCATTATGTTTTACCACCAATTTATTTAGGTTTTTCTTTCTGCACCACCACAGCTGATACCAGCTTTGTTTTATGAAAACAGGACCGTATGATGTTTTAGTTATAGTTCAAATCAGTTTCAAAGCTTAATATTTTATTATCCATGCCACAATATCATAGAGTTATGACACTGTATTGCGAAAATGTTGCTTGTACTGTTAGGAGAATGTGCATCTCGTAAAATCTCCCTGCAAATGGACATTTTTTAAATGGTGGTTGGGATACCTCTAAAGCAGGGGTGATTTAATAGATAGACAGATTGCCTGCTTGACCAGAATTCATAAAATATTCATCAACTCTTTAATATGAATTTCAAATTTAAAAATAAAGACATTCCAGCAAACTGCAGGGAGAACGCAGATCATGGCTTATTGAAGAAATACAAATGCCTCTTTCATGTCTAGCAGTGTAGGCACAACATAGTTTTCAAAGGTGAGATATGATGGCACTCTAAAGAGACTAGTAAAAAAGTTATGGTGTGATAAAACATTCCTTGGCACTGTAAAACTAAAGAAAATATGATTACCCTTGAAACCTGGATGTGCTGTAGATTTTCTTGTCTTCTGCCTTGCTGTGCTACCTCTATTCTTCTCTCCCAGCGGAATTAATAGTAGGATAAATCATATGAATGAATGAGGAAGCATGCATTTGATATCTGACATATCTGCCTTTTTAGACAAATGTCACTGTTCTAATTTATTTGGTATTTATTTTTACCTTGCAGCCACAAAGAAACTGATTGCCAATGCACCCTAGTCCACCTGATGAGTCAGAGTTATATGATAAGGAGTTTTTGATTCATAAAGGTGTTTTTGATTCATAACCATGCTGTAATCTAATTTTACTTTAAGCACAAGTGAAGACACCACATCCATCACTATAGCAACACCAAGAGAAGCAATGCTGTAACATGCTGCTCATCCCCAAGCAGAAGAAGAATATGTCTGTGCTTATTGAAACCATAAACTAGCTCTGAATTAAATTAATTAAATTATCTCAGGATTAAATCAATAACTTAAAACTGGACATGACTTATTTCATAACCAGTGTGTAAAAGCTACTTTGTGATTGCATAACTTGCATATTCAGATGTATGGGTGAGAGCTTAGCATCTGTTCTGGTCATGCTTAGCATCTGTCTGGGCAACTGAAAAATATTTCCCAGTCCAACACCCTGAGGTGTAGCTTGCAACAGACGTGAGGCCTGAGACAAATACCCAAGTTAACTAGTTCATTTGGTTGCTATATTAACACACTTCCAGCCTTGTGGCCAGATCAAGCAAGTCAATAGATGTCAGTTGGTACAAATACATTAAGTTAGGTTTATATAACCTTTTTCATCCCAGAATTTTAAAGCGCGAGCCAAAGAAATAACTAAATTATCATTTGTTTTAATTTAGCATTTAGAAGTAACTACTGGGGAAGGACATCCTTTTATTTACCAGTACTGTCACGGCACATGTAGTACTGGTAAAATGATTTGTTGTTAGATCAGAGGGACTTAATTACCACTAAGCTGTAAGGCTGAAACAGCAAAAACAACATATGCTTAAAGAGGTGGTATTATGGTCATTTTCAGGTTCAAAATCTTATTTAGGGGTTGTACCAGAACATGTTTACATGGTTTAATTTTCACAAAACACCATATTTTTCTCATACTGCACATTGCTACAGCTCCTCATTTCACCCTACATGCTGTACGCTCCGCTCTTGAGCTACAGAGTGATGCATCTTACTTGTACAAAATCTTTGTTGGGAGTTGCACATGCGCAGTTCCCAGATAAGGACTACTAGCCAATCAGAAGCAGAGAAGAGGTCGTAAGAAACAAGGTAGTGTGATCCAAATCAAAGCCGCTTCAGACTGTGACCGTAACCTAGCAGAAGTCCACAACCACACAACATCATTGTTCCACATCTTACCATAAACCACTACAAAAATCACCATATTTCAACTCAATTTTACATAAAAATTGGCCAAACAATTTGAACGTTTGCTCAGTAGCTTTCACATCAGGTGTAACATTAGCATTATAGCTATAACTTTAGCTGTGTTAGCTGTAGCAGACCTCGGCTACGTAAAATTTTAATACAGTTATGAAAATTAATATTTCCGGGAATATTAATTTATACCTCGAAATTAGGAGCACCACCTAAAGATTTCCTTGTCCGCCCAAGGCTTTAGGTCCTTGAGTATAGCCTGAGAATTATCCGAGTTGGGTTGAAACTGGTGGATTGGGTCCGGAGTCCTCTTGTGGGAAGCGCTTGCAGCAACGGGCTGTCAGCCAAGGCTTTTTCTCTGATCTCAGTTCATTTGGTGTCGCTATAGCGGGGCCCACTCAGGGTTCTGTCGTCAGAGCCGTGGTTTCATTTATTCAAGGCCATAAATGAAGGCTTCTGAGTTTCTGGTCCAAAGTTGCTCACAACGGTCAGATGAGGTTGCAACAACAAAATCAAATAAACTCACACATTCGCGAGGTCTCGGGAATATAGGCTATTTAATGTTGCTGAGATTAAACAGGCAGCTCCAAACAGAATAAACAAAAATTAAATCTCCAGCTAAGAAATTTGGAATTCAGGGTCGTAGCTTTCTCAGGTCGTCTGAAGGAGATTTACAGTAAGTACTAAACAAAAAAATCGGAATTTCAAAAGTAAAGGAAGTTAAGAGAACGTATACGTTTAGTTTCAAGAAAGTTTAAAAGAGAAGAGGGTTTTTTTGAAGAGGAAGAAACTAGAACAAAAGACAGCAGGGCCTTTTTATTGATCCCGCTAGGTAGTGTGACGTCATTTTGGGGATGGTCTCCCAAACATCGCTAAGGTGTTAACTTTTTGGGATAAGGAAATATACGTTGTGCGTATTTCCCTTTAATCTCTCTCTCCACAATATCAACATTTGGAAAAATACTTAGTTCGAAACATTCGGATAAAGACAGTTAAAACAAGGCTAAACACTATGGAAAAACACAAGTTTTAAACACTTGCGTGTTATACCTTTCTTGTCCCCTTGGTGGCGCTTCCATGGATAATTTAGTAGGAAATTGTATATGAAACATTTAACTAAAGCATTAGTTAATACTGAACAGACAGTGATTACTAGGGAGTAACAGGGATGAATTAAGACAACACAGAAAAAGGTTAGAAAACTAGTTCAAGATTACTTTCTTATGGGTCTGCTAGTCTTCAAACATCACTAAAGGATAACAACAGGGTTATTACTTACTAAACTCAGAGGCAAACACCGCTGCTCACTTAGCAAGGTTATTATTTAAACAGAATAAACACAGTTATAATGGAACCTTGCTTGGTTCGAGAAACGGGGGTTTTTATGGTCTCTCTTCTCTGCATTCCTGGCTTATCGCACCGGTTATCAGAGAATGAAATGGTGGTTTATGGCTCAGCCGTTCTGTGGAGAGAAAAGAGTCAGGTTGAGGC
This sequence comes from Micropterus dolomieu, assembly GCF_021292245.1. NCBI lineage: Eukaryota > Metazoa > Chordata > Actinopteri > Centrarchiformes > Centrarchidae > Micropterus > Micropterus dolomieu. The sequence goes on along the minus strand of NC_060156.1, from coordinate 10,353,977 downwards.
TGGAGGTGACCTGCGGGAGGGAGAAGGGGTCAGATCGCCCCTTTTCCTGTCCTGTGGACTGTCTTTAGTGACACCTTTACGGCTAGAAAGTTTCACTAAGGCTCTTTGAATACACAATCCTTAAGCGATTCATTGTCTGATTGAGTCTCTTTCGGTCCTTACCAAACACCAGGCGATGTCTCTGGGTTTTACATGTGAAAAGGTCCACTCTCGGGGAGGGAAACTTCCCTCCGTCTTTTGACACCATCTGACCTTCTTTGAAGTGTGTCTGGTTGAGTTCACAACATAGCCAACGTTTACAACAACTCCGCACTTGAACAGCCTGTGAAGTTACATTGCCGTGTTTATTTTAAATATAATTCACAACCAATAAAGCATACTTACAGGTTGTGAATTTCCAGGCCCAAACAGAGTTGGAGTTGCATCGTCTTTTAGGACTAAAGGTTGAACTGTTGCCGGTGTTCTGACGATCTATGCTGCCTTGCCGAAAAATGCTACCATAGCGCAAATTGATAGACTCGACTCTACTTGGCCCTGCTCCGTTTTCCATTGCAGATAGTATCCAGAGATAGTACGTAGCTTGTTGTCATAGTGACGCCACACACAACTGTCGCGACGTAATGTTCAATGCGACACACACCAGTGATCCACACAGCTTTCTCTTTTTTAAGTTAAAAAGTTAAAAAGGCTGGCCACACACTCCTCCCGCAGGTTGGCACAGGCTTCCCCTGCAGCCACTTGCAGAGCTCCTCAACTCCGAAAATATTCAAACACATTTTTGTTCCGCCATCACTTCTCGTAAACCTGTCAATATTCGAAATCTACACAGCTGATTTCTCACCTCAAAACTTCTCAGAAGTGGATTTAGTGATGAGATTCCATACAAAAACTGTAAAATATAAAACTTTCTATTGCTGGCCTCTGTCTGGTGCACGCAATGATGATGCAGTGAATAGTGACGAATCCCTCTTTAATGCCCTCAGTTGCCATAGAAAGACAGGAGATGCAGTTGGCGCAGCCCATTCTCACTCCCCCACTCGTCACATATGGAATTTATGTAATTTACTCGAGTAGTTAACTTATGTGTTAACTGGCCTACGTAATTATTTTAACCCAAACCATGATCTTTTCCTTTGTTGCCTAAACCTAACCAAGTACTTTTTGTGCCTCAACCTAACTAAATTGTAACGCTTCACGTCTTTAATAACGTGCCGTTTCAACAATGGCAATGCTTCGAAACACTATCATTTTATTGTGAAAGTCTAACCGGACGTTGCATATTTATTGTTGCTAACTTTAACGTACAGTGGGTACGGAAAGTATTCAGACCCCTTTAAATTTTTCACTCTTTGTTTCATTGCAGCCATTTTCCAAAAATCAAAAAAGTTCATTTTATTTCTCAGTAATGTACGCTCAGCACCCCATCTTGACAGAAAAAACAGAAATGTAGAAATTTTTGCACATTTATTAAAAAAGAAAAATTGAAATATCACATGGTCATAAGTATTCAGACCCTTTGCCGTGACACTCATATTTAACTCAGGTGCTGTCTATTTCTTCTGATCATCCTTGAGATGGTTCTACACCTTCATTTGAGTCCAGCTGTGTTTGATTATACTGATTGGACTTGATTAGGAAAGCCACACACCTGTCTATATAAGACCTTCCAGCTCACAGTGCATGTCAGAGCAAATGAGAATCATGAGGTCAAAGGAACTGCCTGAAGAGCTCAGAGACAGAATTGTGGCAAGGCACAGATCTGGCCAAGGTTACAAAAAAATGTCTGCTGCACTTAAGGTTCCTAAGAGCACAGTGGCCTCCATAATCCTCAAATGGAAGACGTTTGGGACGACCAGAACCCTTCCTAGAGCTGGCCGTCCGGCCAAACTGAGCTATCGGGGGAGAAGAGCCTTGGTGAGAGAGGAGAACCCAAAGGTCACTGTGGCTGAGCTCCAGAGATGCAGTCGGGAGATGGGAGAAAGTTGTAGTAAGTCAACCATCACTGCAGCAATCCACCAGTCGGGGCTTTATGGCAGAGTGGCCCGACGGAAGCCTCTCCTCAGTGCAAGACACATGAAAGCCCGCATGGAGTTTGCTAAAAAACACCTGAAGGACTCCAAGATGGTGATAAATAAGATAGAACTTTTTGGCCTTAATTCTAAGCGGTATGTGTGGAGAAAACCAGGCACTGCTCATCACCTGTCCAATACAGTCTCAACAGTGAAGCATGGTGGTGGCAGCATCATGCTGTGGGGGTGTTTTTCAGCTGCAGGGACAGGACGACTGGTTGCAATCGAGGGAAAGATGAATGCGGCCAAGTACAGGGATATCCTGGACGAAAACCTTTTCCAGAGTGCTCTGGACCTCAGACTGGGCCGAAGGTTTACCTTCCAACAAGTCAATGACCCTAAGCACACCGC
>NC_060156.1:10333619-10351457 GCF_021292245.1 Micropterus dolomieu | reverse complement strand
CAGCCAGAGCCCTGACTTAAACCCAATTGAGCATCTCTGGAGAGACCTGAAAATGGCTGTCCACCAACGTTTACCATCCAACCTGACAGAACTGGAGAGGATCTGCAAGGAGGAATGGCAGAGGATACCCAAATCCAGATGTGAAAAACATCTTTCCCAAAACGACTCATGGCTGTATTAGATCAAAAGGGTGCTTCTACTAAATACTGAGCAAAGGGTCTGAATACTTATGACCATGTGATATTTCAGTTTTTCTTTTTTAATAAATTTGCAAAAATTTCTATATTTCTGTTTTTTTCTGTCAAGATGGGGTGCTGAGTGTACATTACTGAGAAATAAAATGAACTTTTTTGATTTTTGGAAAATGGCTGCAATGAAACAAAGAGTGAAAAATTTAAAGGGGTCTGAATACTTTCCGTACCCACTGTACATTGCATATTTGTTGTTTCTAAGCAATGATAACTTGACCGTGGTGCCTTAAATGTCTAAAAATGACGCTAAAGGATCTTGACCAAGCATTAAAATGTGACGACTCTGGGTTGAGAATGTGTTGTTTTGGGCACTGTACCCCGCAGGCGATTCTCTCTTCCCCTTCAGGGTCACTCACATCCTCTTCTATTATCGCCAACTGTCCACTGAGCTCGGCGTTAGTTTCAGTTATTAGACAGAAACTGAACCAAAATACAGGCATGAGGGATCTCATTCATACAAAGTTGCTCCTTGCCACCAACTGCAGCACACCGCTCTCATGTGTCCGTATCTCTATGCTCTCTCCCTGGCGCCAGGGAGACGCCCATTAGGTAAGTCCCGCCATCTTGAATCTTTGTGTGAACGTGTACTAGTTGGTGTGGGATGTAGTTTAGGACAGTATTTATATATTTTAGTTATTATTATTTCATTTATATTTTAGTTACATATAGTAAACATACTGATGGATTTATTAATAATTTAGCTATGGAAATAATGCTAAAATCCCACATCTGCTATCATATTGGCAAACCCCACCACAGTCCACTTGGTCCCCTTAGACCCAGCCTTTTCAAGCTGTCTCAGTCTGATTGTTTGATCTGCACTAGACAGCTTTCAAATCAGCCCAAACGAACCACATTAACCAGGTAAGCGCGGGCAGAAGAGCCAGTGGTTACACTGTGGAGCCAGTGGACAAGAAAGTAAGCATTCCTCTGCCGACACTCCTCGAGTGCAACCAAATCCCTAACATCCGTGCTGAGATTCCTACGCCGGATGCGGCCTACCATCATGCCCACCTGAAGCACATCGCAGACAAGATTCCGCCTTTGGATCCGGACGCCAAGATACTCCTCTTGCTGGGCAGAGACATCTTGCGAGTGCACAAGGTCCGAGAGCAGATTAGTGGCCCAGGAGATACACCGTTTTCTCAAAGGCTCGACCTAGGATTGGTCGTCATTGGTGATGTGTGTCTTGGAGGCGCTCACAGGCCACTGGAGGTGAGAAGTTTCAAAACAGCCATCCTAGAGAATGGTCGTGCAAGTCATCTCCAGCCATGCAACAACCAGATCAGAGTGAAAGAGGTATTTGATCAAGCACCTAAACGTCAGCACCATCCAACACCAACCTCCATGTGCGGCTCAATGACACTCATTGGAGACCGTTTGGGTCAAACTGTCTTCGCTCGTACCCCCGACGACCACAGACTCGCTCCATCCATGGAAGATTTAGAGTTTCTAAACATAATGGACGCTGAGTGCTACCAGGACAGCTCCAACAGTTGGGTTGCACCTTTGCCCTTTCGGTCGCCGAGACAGCGGCTGCCAAACAACAGGAAACAGGCTTTTGACCGTCTTGTCTCACTCTGGCGCTCGTTGGAAAAATGACCACAGAGGAAAGCCGACTTCTTAGAGTTTATGGAGAATATGCTCAAGAAGGCACACTCACAAGTTGCCCCACCAATGCAGCCTGGACAAGAGTGCTGGTACCTGCCCTTGTTCGGCGTGTATCACCCTAGGAAGCCGGATAAGATCTGTGTGGTCTTCGACAGCAGTGCGTCATGTGAAGGAGTGTCGCTCAGTGATGTTTTGCTCACTGGCCCTGACCTTAATAATAGCCTGCTAGGTGTTCTCATGAGGTTCAGGAAGGAACAGGTGGCGATCACTGCTGACATCGAGCACATGTTCCACTGCTTTGTTGTGAAGGAGGACCACCGTGATTTTCTCCGCTTCCTGTGGTATAGGAACAACCACCCTACCTCCGACATCGTGGCTACAGAATGCGGGTTCACCTTTTTGGGAACAGTCCCTCACCTGCAGTTGCAGTGTATGGTTTGCGACGGGCAGCTAAGGAAGCAGAGGCTGACTATGGCAGCGACACAAGAAGATTCATCGACCGCGAGTTCTATGTTGATGACCCTTTGAAGTCCTTCGGCACAGAGGAAGAAGCCATCAGTGTCCTCAGCCGTGCCCAGAAGATGCTTGCAGCTTCTAATCTCAGGCTGCATAAAATTGCTTCAAATCGACCTGCAGTCATTGAAGCATTCCCAGAAGCCATTCACCCGCAGAGGGGTACTATCAACTGTGAATAGCCTCTACGACCCTCTAGGGTTCCTCGCACCCATCACGGTTCATGGAAGACTGATACTTAGGGAGCTCACCATGCAAGCAGAGGACTGGGACTCACCTCTCTCTAAAGACATGGAGGTTGAGTGGACTAGATGGAAACAGTCACTCCAAGACTTAGAGGGGCTCCAGATACCACGCCCTTACACTTCCTTCTCTACCGCAGGCGCAGTAAGAAGAGAACTCTGAGTCTTCGCAGACGCATCAGTCAAAGCCATAGCAGCCGTGGCCTACATCAAGATGACAAGCCTCCAAGAACGGACTGAGATTGGTTTTTTCTTCGGGAAGGCAAAGTTGGCCCCCCAGCCCAGCTTAACTATTCCGAGACTTGAACTCAGCTGTCCTTGCAGTCGAGATTGCCAAAATGGTAGTCACAGAGATGGTCACAACATTCGACAACATCACCTATTACACAGATAGCAAAGTTGTATTGGGGTACATCCACAACCAGTCAAGGAGATTCTATGTCTATGTACACAACAGAATCCAACGAATCCATCAGTCACCTTGTCCCGGCCAATGGTAGTACATCCCAACGCATCTCAACCCAGCTGACATTGGGTCAAGAACTGTGACACCTTGCTTAGCAGCACAACATGGCTCAAAGGACCAGCCTTTCTCCATGATACATCTTTGCATTCATCTGAGCTTCAAGAGACTTACAACCTTATTGACCCCGACACCGACTCTGAAGTGCGTTCTCACATAACGACAAGTCTCACACATGTTACCAGAGATGCGGTACACCCACAACGCTTTGAATGTTTCTCCAAGTTCAGCACACTCCTTACAGCCATAGCGCACCTCATCCATGTAGCTCGTTCCTTTGCCCACTCCACCCAGAATGGATGTCAAGTGTGGCACATCTGTCGTCCTACAGAAGAAGAGTTGCTGAGAGCCAAAGTGTGCGTTGTGAGGAGTGTCCAAAATGAGTGCTGCGCAGAGGAATTCAAGTATATAAACTCAGGATCCAACATTCCATCTTCCAACAGACTGTGGAAATTGCACCCCACACTGGACCAAGATCAACTTCTTAGGGTAGGAGGCAGGATTGGACAGTCAAGTCTGAGCACAAATGAGACTCACCCCATCATCATTCCTAGTCAGCATCTCGCAACCCTGATTGTGTCTCACTATCACGAAGCAGTGAAACACCAAGGAAGACATCTGACCGAAGGTGCCATTCGAGCAGCAGGGTTCTGGCTGGTGGGAGCTAAGCACTGTATCAGCAGTCTGCTTCACAGATGTATCACTTGTAGAAAGCTGAGGGGAAAGACCGAACATCAGCAGATGGCAGCCTTGCCAGCAGAACAGCTACAAGTAGCACCTCCTTACACCTACGTAGGTGTCGACGTCTTTGGACCATGGGACATCGTCTCACGCCGCACAAGAGGAAGTCTCCAATTCTAAATGATGGGCTGTGATGTTCTCATGTATGTGTTCAAGGGCAGTTCACATAGAGGTGATCGAAGCAATGAGTTCTGGCAGCTTTATCAACACCTTGAGGAGGTTCTTTGCAGTCAGGGGCCCTGCAAAGCAGATTCGCTATGACTGCGGAACTAACTTCATCGGCGCCTCCCGCGAGCTGGAGTTGGACAGGACAAATCCAGGCTTTAACAGTGTTGAAAAGTACCCGGACTCACAGAGTTGCACCTGGGTGTTTAACCCGGCCCATGCGTCTCATGGCGCATGGGAGCAAATGATCGGCATTGCCCGCCGTATTTTGGATTGCATGCTACTTGAGCAGAGGGAGTCTCGCCTGACACATGAGGTCCTGACCACACTCATGGCCGAGGTAGCTGCAATCATGAACGCTAGGCCGCTCATCCCAGTGTCATCGGATCCGGATTCACCTCTCATCCTCACCCCGGCGATGCTTCTGACCCTCAAGACAGGCTCTGTACCTTCTCCTCCGTTAGACAGCTTTGAGGAAGCTGATCTCTTCAGAGAGGAGTGGAAGCAAGTTCAGTGCCTAGCGGACATGTTTTGGAACAGGTGGAAACACAAATACCTCAAGACATTGCAGCTTCGGCACAAGTGGCAAGGAAAATGATCGAACCTTCAAGAAGGAGACATAGTTCTCTTGAAAGACAATCAGGTGAAGAGAAATCAATGGCCTATGGGCATCATCTCCAAAACCTTTAGAGGAGAAGAGTCCGGAAAGTCAAAGTGGAAGTCGTCAAGAACAGAAGAAGAAAGACTTTCTCTAGACCTATTACAGAAGTAGTTCTGCTTCTCTCTCCAAAGACTGGTTCTGTTCATTAATGTGGGCTCTTTAAAAACCCCAAGCGTGGAGAGAAAATGTGTTTGTCACTGCGTTTCACCAGTTCAGTGTAGTTTGTTTATTTTTGTCACCGTGGCAATCTAGGACCAGTGTATGCTGGGAAACGAAAAGAAAACTGCCATGCGGTGATCTGCTACAGTCATGTGTGAGCTCTCCCAGCTTCTGAGTTGATTGCTCTTCATTCTCCCTCTTTGCTTAGGCAATGTCTGTAAGTATTTTTCATGGTGTAACGTTAAGTTATCACCTATTTTGAGTTTCTAAGAATATTGTGATGGCTAAGACGCTAATTAGTTTACGCTAGGCTAAGTTAGCTTTACGTTTCATTGCAGCTAGCTCGGTTGTGCTTTATTTTATAAGCTACACAGCTACGTTAGCTAAGCGGTGCTGCTTACCTTCATACTGTGTGTTTAGCTTCTTTAAAGGCATAAACATCTCATTGTACTGTTGCAGTTTCACAAGATTCCCAGTAAACTTCATGGAAGTGAATCACCTGTGTCCTGGAGTTTCTTGGGAGTGTTTAAACTGAATGGAAATGTAGCCCATGACAGATTATGCATCCCTTTGCTCGGGGCCAGACGCCCTAGGCGGCAGGTCTCTGGACCAGCTGTATATGTGTTTAAGTACTTCTATAATAATAATAATAATAATAATAATAATAATCTTTATTTGTAGAGCACTTTTCAAAAACAAGTTACAAAGTGCTTTAACAAGTGTAAAGACAATAATACCCAAGAGACAATAATACAATAATACTTCTCTGTTTATTCTCTTTTGTTAAATAAATTCTTCAAAGAAAATGGTTGGTTGTAACTCAATTCTTTGCTCAACCTCTCACCAGGAATATAATTTCCACAAAAGTTACTCTCTCCAGCTCTGTTTTGGCTTTGTCGGTTACGTTCGTGAGAGAATCAGCTGATCACTAACTGGCAATAAAACGGTAGCTTACAGCTGGAAGCTCAGATCAGACAGCTGAACCTTTACTGCGCTGGTAGAAAAAATATGTAGTGGGATTGTAATTTCATGTAGTCCAGGGCTCTGTTATGGCTTTGTTGCGTGGACAGAAATGTGCCCTTACCTTCGTGAGTCAAAAAGCTGATGAATGTTATTGGCAATAAAACGGTAACAGCACCAAAGCTCAGATCAGCAGCTAAACTTTACATTTTACTGCCCTGGTGGAAAACATATTTCTTTTTACTGCTAATGGTGATATATAACAAGTCCGTGTGCCTATCAAGTGACCAATAATGAATACTTTCTGAATTTGCATAAAAAAAACTTGCTTCCCACTGTGCACACAAATGTGTTATTTGTACTTTCACATGCTAAATGCCCATTAAAAACGTTGCAGAGTTTTACTACAAGCTGAAATTATGGCTGTCAGTACTACTTTGTGTTTATGTTGTATTTTAAAAAATACATTTTGGTAAGATTTGCAGATTGCTTATCTAATTAAGCAAAGTGAGAGGAGTCCTGATCCTCCCCAGCCAATGCCTTTGTAAACTTCATGTATTGTGTGGTTTATAATGGACTGTGGTGCAGAAACAGTCAGCTTACATTTTCCTGTTATCTGTCAGTGGTCGTACTTGGTGTACTAGATGTGATAGTTTTTGAGATGTTCTTCATTTTCTTTGGTATATTAGTCCAGATGAGCCAACCCTCCCAAGATGTAAAATACTGTATTACAGGAGTATGAGACATCATGTAGCACTTAATTTCTTGATGTGGCTTTTGTTTATTAATGAACAAGTAACAATAATATTCAAAAACACATGGTTTTACTGAATAATTAAGTAAATATAATTTCTTAATATATCTATCTAAAGAAACCTCATTTCTTGACTGGCAACTCTCTGCTATCTCATAGATGACATCTTTTTTTCTGTCTCAGGCACCATAGCTATACTACTCGCTTGGATGGGAGAGGGGGGTGCAATTCGAAACCCTCACCACTAGATGTCACTAAAACTTACACACTTAACCTTTAACTCTGCTAATCCATACATTTATATATATTAACTTTGGTGTAATACACTCTTATAAAGCTAAGAAGCTTGCTCACATAAAAAATTTGACACTGAAATAAATACCTACAAAGCTGCAAGGGTGGACATTATGCTGCGTTCCATTTGACATGGGAAGTCGTAATTTCCGAGTTCCCAGTTGGAACTTTCAACTGGAACGCCCCCTGAAGTCGGATTTCCGAATCGGAAAGTTGGGAAAACCGCACTACCCCGACTTCATGATCCAAGATGGCTGTCGGGGTATCAACAGTTTGTGAAAGCTGTAGTTTATACTGTTTATTAGCACTTCTGTGTACTTATGACTCATATAAATGTTCGTACACAAAGTGCTGTCCAACAGCTGCCTGTGGACATGTTGCTACAGTGTTTAGTGTGAGTAAATACCGCACAATGCGTTTTTTTAATCAACCGGCATATCAATAGCTAACCTGGCTAGTTGTAAACAAACAGCTGTGCCGAGCGAGGTTTTCCGACTTGTTAACTGGAACGCTGTCAACTCGGGTGTGACGTCATTCCCAGCTCTGACCTCCGACTTCCGAGGTAAATGGAACGCAGCATTAGTCAGGACCTCAGGGTGAAAGAATGATTTCAGAATGATTTTTTATTCTGTAACCTGAAAACAGTTTTGTTCATTTATGATAACAGTCAAAGAGCCACTGAATGACTAAATGTCTTGTTAGAGTACAGTTATTTATTCGCACACTGACCCACCAGAGATTCTTCCTCACTGACACAAAAGCAGCTGCCCTTCCTATAAAACATTCAGATACAGTCACTTGATTTCTTCTTGGTGTCTGTGGGGAGTTACAGATAAATGACTGCGCTTTATGGCCTGACATCTCTAATCGACAGCTCGGTGGAAGGATCAACACAGTCTGAATGCCCTGAAAATCCTCAGCTATGGAAGCCATTCAGCGGTGCTAATGAAGGCATTGATCAATGTCAGCTTAATGAAACACCCTTAGCAGACTGTATACCCACCCAAATTGACAATATTTTGGCGGTTCTCTGAGATATTATTTAAAAGTGGAAAACCACTCACATTCATTCTGTCATTTTTACTGTGCATTAATATATCATGGCACTAAAAATGCAGTTGATTCTGGTCCACTTTCAGTTTGAACAAAAAGTTGTAAATATGATTATAATGTCTAGGTATATTAATCCTGCCCTCATTAGGAAGATCAATTGATCTATACCTCACTGGGTCAAGATGACAAGTCCACCAACCACATCACGTTTGCAAGATGTTGTCTACTCCATTTGCAGTTTGAGTCTATCTTCAGATCATCAAATTACTATGTCTATGTTTTGGTTTATTCATAAGTCTACACTATGGGTAGGTAAAATGTCTTAAGGCTAGTATTTATTTAATAAAAAACAAAATTTGTAACTCTCAATCACAGATACTACCCCTATTTGTACAATATGAACGTAACTTCAGACAAGTTAACAATACATTGTTGGTATTTGTGCAGTAAGCCTCCAAGCAGGAAGAGTGATGTTCAAATATTTGGACAGAAATTACTGTATTACACAAAGCAACAGCTCATCATTAACTTAGTGTTATTGTTGTCTCATCAAAAAGAATGCAGGTTTGATATCAGTTCCTTTCTATTCAGGGCTGTTTGGAAATTCCTCCCACGTTCGCCTGGTTTTACTATACTTGAATTTGAAAGTGTATATTATTTCAGACACAAATACAAAAGTGATGTTAGCCCTGTACTCTAACTGAAACAGTATCTAAAAAAACAATCTACAATGTTCCCACCAAAAGATTGCCATGATATGCTCCATCCCTCTGATTCTACAAGTTTGTAAAAGGTTGGTAGAATACATCACAGATCCTAAATGACTCAAAGAATATTTATCAGGGAAAGCTCTGCACAAAAACAATATAGGTACTTTATATAGTTTTTTAGAGAGTTTTGTATCATAATGAAGCATCCTTGACTGCAGTGTCTAGTTATTCTACCTTTATTCAGGGAAAAGAGGTGTTACTCTGAAGGGTTTCGTTTACAGTGGTTGTGAATAGAAATGCAGATTAAAAAAAAACAGGTTTTGTTGTTAACTGTTGTAAAGTTTTAATGGAGACTGTGGTCATGGTAGGTTATGAGATAAAAAAAAATACATAAAAATACTTTCCCCTTAGTGCCTATGAGGTTGAAAGTTGGTTTTGAGTGAAATATCTTGAAAGTCATTGGATTGGAAATCAATCCAATGACTTTCAAGATCACAAGTTCACATTCATGTGGGCAAGAAGGATATACAATATATAACAACCACATTAATAATAATACAATGACAAAAAATAAAAAAATAAAAACATTTTGCAAGACATGTTTGGCAAAAATTGATACAGCACTAAAATGGCAAAAAAAAGTGAAACAAAAAATAAATAAAACAAGTCTGCCAAGAAGTACATACTGCAACAATAAAAACATTAAACTGTAGAAAAGGTCAAATAAAAACCGTAAATAACAACCATGTCTACCAATCACCCAAAGCATTCACCTACTGACACATACTGTACATGCCCAATTTAAATACATCTTGTTATTTGTAAAAAATAAAAACCAAAAAACTAAAAGGTAAGTTACCTAGCTCAGTATTGATCTGAGGAGTTTCAAGAAATATAGTCACATGAGTGTGTTTGAATAGAAATGGGTTAATCAGGTTTGAAAAGAGAAGTGAAGTAAAAAGGTAACTTGCCTATCAATGCCTTATAAACAAATCTAACACAGGGTCTTTCCCTTCTATCACTGAGAGAAGAACATGCCATATTCTGGTATAGTTCACAGTGATGAGTTCTAAAACCTTTCCCAGTAATAAAACATAGAGAACTGTGGTAAACTGTATCAGATGAGGATGTGGATAGCTCTGCATCATATACACAATATCACCATAATCTGTGAATTACGTTATACTTCATTGAACAATTGTCAATTGGAAATTTTATCATCTAGCCAAATGCCCAGGTATTTGTAATCTGTGACATGTAGCACATATAAAGAATGGTATCATGTGCATTAAAATTTTTGTAAATTGCTTTAAAGTTGTCTACTGAGGCACGGATACCATTTTTAAATCCCATTCAGTCCTGTAGTATCTATGGACCGTTTTCTATCAGAGGGGTAGACCTGAAACCATTAAAGGATGATTATGCAAAACCCAGCAAGGCCAATATATCCAGTAGTACTCTGTGATTACAGTTTTTCTCAATCGCTAAGAGGTGCTTAATGAAACTGGGATCCACTTGATCTTCTTTATCACCTTCTTAAGACAGCAGAAGTCTTCTTTTTCAAATGTTTTCACACACATTTGCTAACCCAGTTTGATTTGGACTTAAAATAGCATTTGCAGACAAGAACTACATACAGTGTGCTTTTACAAAATATTTCAACAACTTTGCACCTGTAAACATCTACTCCTTTATATAGAGGAGTCACTAAGAATGATTTCCAGAGTTTTGGAATGGAACCAGAGAAGAGCATTAAATAAAAACTTTGTTCCTCAGCAATGATGGGGAAAGTAAGCTTTACGAGATAGTGGTCTAACTTGTCTGCACACAAAGAGCTTTTCATGCACTTGGAATTATACAAAGCAGATGAAGATCTTCAAAACGGTTAAGTGGTCTAAATGAGAAATAATCTTTTCATAAAAATAAGACCTTATCTTGAGCCTCTGGTGTCCAGTACAGCAGTTGAGGGAGGGTGGATGAAGTAATGCCTCTAAAGAGATCGGATCACATTCCAGAATTAACCACAGGTTGTTCTAATAGGAGGTAGATTTAGCCAGGTCTGAAAGTTTGCCCGTCCAAATCACCACCAGTGGATCTAGCCAGCATCCAAGCTCTGTTTCTTTGTAAAATAACTTTTAACTTAACTTAAACATCTAATTCATGATTAAACCTATTTAACCTAAATCCTAAATCTCTTAACTGGGGGCATACTTATCTGCTATGGAGTTGATAACTGACGGAACATTGTAGTGCCTGTTCAGCTCAAATGAGATCATGCATACATAGCTATTAAATCTGCCTCAACAAATTGCCAGACAAAATCCAGTGAGTTGTCATTAGTCTGTGAGTGTTTACCATTATGTACCATTCTGGAGCATGATATTTTTAACATGACCAAACCATTATGCATTCAGAGAAAATAGTTTCTGGGAAATCAGTGTAACATTATTTGATCCGCAAGACAGATATTGTAAAGTCACCACTAACCGGTGGATACTTGTTATACCATTGCATAAGATAGCGAGTGAATAAATGAAGGCAGCAGGGAAAGAGTGAATAAGTAGATGGATGAATGAGTAAGTAAATTAGGGAGGTTATGAATCAGTGAATGTGTTTCTCCGAATGAGTGACACAGAACAATCAATTGAGTGAGTGACTAAGAGTGCAAGGGAGACATTAAATGAGCAATGGGGTCGGTGAGTAAATGAGTGTGGGAGGGAGCTGTGAGAGACAGAAGTTGAAATTTCGTCTAGCTGACTCATCGACTGGCTTCAATGAATCGGCGAATGAATCAGGCCACATGTAGATCCCAATCTCTCCATTAAAACAACAACATTAAGCATTCACATGTATGCCTCAAAGCTCCAGGATAAGCAGAGCTTCATTCAGTCTGCTCTGGCATGTGTCTAGCTTGAGGGACTCAGACTAATTCTGTCTGAAAATTATTCTGAGGAAACTGAAAGTATTATTGCACCTAAATAGGGTATATTGTGCAGGGATTTGTGCGTAACAGCAGTGTCCAGCTGTCCAGGCATGGCTGCCAATATAATTTTAATGCAAATTGATCCGCATAAATGACTGGGACAATAAAAGCTTATGCGGATATAGGTGACAGAATACTGGAAGATGGCAAAGCATCGCCAGAAGAGATGGGCCTTTACAATTCTTGGCCAAGGGGGGAATTTATACAGAGCCGTTAAATCTATTTTGTGGTTGGAGGGAAAAAGCAAGGTTTTTGTATTGATCTAAAGTGTGAGAATGGTAGAGAATGTTAAGGGACATTCCTTTCTCCGTGATGTGCTCTGCATCTTTTTCTGTCCATCTCTCTTTTGCTCTTGATTCTCTAGTCCTTAATGCACTCTCATTTTACATTAGCTGCTAGTGCTCAAAATGCTCCTGTTGGAACATAAAACACATTATCTTGTGGGCATGGGAAACATTTAATTGGGTTCATGATATATGATGCTAGCATGTCGTGAAAATGCACTTAGATATTATATCCCATTAAGGGTAGTTAGCTGAAACTTCTCAAGTAAAGTATATGTTTTGGGTATACCAACGGGCCTTGACATTATGTCTTATCTTTTTGCATACTATTATCAAGTATCAGGGCAGCTTTAATGCATGCACAGCTGTACAGCAGTTTTTAAAAAAGTGTAAAACTTTGATGAACTGCTTACACACAATAACATGAAATCTAGACATTGCTAAGCATCACACAACATTCACATCAATGGCAAAAAACGATTCAGCTTACAGACATAACAAACTTCTGCTGTGACTAGCTCAACTCTCCCCCTCCCATCTCTAGTATGAGACTTCAAATATTAAACCTCCCTCCTCCACAGTCTCCTTAGAGACCAAAAGGGAAGGCAGCGTCAGCTGAACATTCATCGTGATCAAAGTGAAACCTATGTATCCTTACAATACCCTTTCTCTGACACACAGCTTGAAGATTCCCTCTGTTCATCTGCACCCAATCCCACACTTTGTCCTGTCTTACAGAGCGCAACCTCAGAGGAGAAGCACACAAGGCGAGGATGGATGTCAAATGCAATTAACCCAAAGAGCATCCAACACTTTACTTTCTTTCGTTTTATCTCTCTTCACAGGGAGATTTCAACAAGGCCTTCTCATACAAGCTGTCACCCTCCTATACCCTTCTTCGTCCTCAGTTTAGGAGAGATTTGATCACTTTGTGGTTTGGTTAAGACGGAGAGGTAGCCACAGAATAGTAATATGCCATGTTGTACTGTGCTGCCTTTGAAAAATGAATTGTGGTATTCTCAAAGATAGCACATGACTTCAAATAGCAAGGCATGAACACCTTCACCAAAAGGTGCAACAACAAGGACTTCAGGCATTCACCACTGTCCCATGTATGAGCCAGACCACACACATAATGGGCCACTTACTTTGGTTTGTTTTACACAACTTGACTGTATTCATCTTACTAATGTGTAAGATGGAAATCAAGATAAACATCAAGACACACATTTTTGTCCAATTTGGTAAACATAGCTGTCCATGTGTTAACTACAAGAGTAATTAGTGAGTAAACAGGGTAGGAGGGCTTTGAAATAAAGAAAGCAGCTGGGGCAACTAAATAAAATTTGGCTACATCTGCCGAATGAGGATGGGGTTAATGGGGAGCATCTGGCTAGCTGGTTGGCTAGTAAAGGAGGATAGTTGCTAATTACAGAGGCTTTTTGGAGTACATGTTCTAATGACTCATTTCTCATTAAACTTCCCAAACGTTATAATAGCCTACATTTATGTTTATAGCACAATCATGTTAGGTTCTAGGCTATCAGCAAATAGTGTCAATAAAAAAAGGGTTACGCCTGTACACCATGACATTATTTCGATCCTACTTGGATCTTTGTCAGCACCATCGTGACAAAGTTCCTTCTAAACGTAACCTCTTTCCCTTGATTCAGACAGTCTCCTTGGATGTTCGCATTTTATACTGTAATCAGTTTTAGTGGAGCACATGTGATTGGATGGTTGGTTGCTCAAATGTTTCTTTGGGTGGTATGTTTGTTACTTTATGCAAAAAAAATGAAGCTAAAGTTTTGGGGTTGATTCTTGGTGTAACACTGAAGATTTAGGGGCTAAAAAATCTGATTAAATCAGAGACACAGAACAAAACAGCAGATGCGGATCTGTATTTTTAAATGAAATTCAATGGGGCCGGAAAGTGTGAAATAAAAACATGTACAGGGCTCCAGACTAACTTTTTTTTACTAGGAGTACTTTACTACTTACTACTAGTACTTTTACTAGAAAATGTTAGGGGCGCACACATTAAATCGACATGCAACACAATTTTTCCAATTTTAACTGTATTACTGATTAATGCTTTGGTAATAAATACAGAAACTACAATGTGCTGTTTTATTTTAGTTCACAGTCACATTTTAAGTGAATGTGCTTACTGAATGAATGAACATAAGATAAGACAAGATATACCTATATTAATCCCCAGGTTGTGTTTCATTTGTGTATCTGTCTCGGCATATTTTATGTTTTAAGCTGCTGCTGTGCTTCATTAAGGTGTTTAAGATGTCTGGTGCCACTTGTATCAGCAAACTGGATTTTTCCCACATGTTGTTGAACAAATCTAGTGAAGTAGATAGAGCTCATGGTGATGGTGTTTTTGCTAAATCCAAGCCATGTAAACTCAAACAACAATTATTCAGGCTGGGAATATGACTCCATCCCAGGCTACCCTGTTTATGCAAACCACCAGACCACTAATCTTGTACTAACCCTTGACTAACCCTATCTGTTGGTGTAACGATACCAAAATTGGTATAGATTTGGCCATTATGTTCATCTGGGAAAAAAGTTTTCCACATTACAAAATACAAACATTTGGGGCTGACCATGAAAGTAGCCCATCTGAACAGGGTTTTCATGGAGGCTATGGCTATGGGTGCACCCTCAAAAACTCCGGAGAAATAGCCTACACCAACCATAGCACAAAAATACAAGGCTAGGCACAAAAACAATTAGCCTACACATTTAAAATGGATGAGATATACAGAGTTTGCTCAAATGGTCAAATGATTATCTTTATATTCAAACATCAATCATATCAAAAGTATAAAAAAAAAGTCACACATAACATAAGCTACACCAATGAACGTAAGTAGGCTTATAGCCTAATGTAAAAGTCAGCAAAGCACTCCTATAACCTACAATTATTTTTCAGTCACTGGTTTACAGAAAGCAAAAAGCACAAAAATGAACTCATCCATCTTTTAATAATTTCTACTAGATATATTTTAATGTGTTCTAGCCTATAAAGAAAACACAGTTGTACCAGCAGAGATTCAGCAGTGTAAAGAAGCCATTGCCATGGTTACTACCACAGAGCGTTGTTTACTCACAGCGCCTGTCTGTCTGTCTGTCTTTTCACATGAGGAGTTCGTTGAGTCCCCGCGGAGCCAAGCAAGTACGCAGGGGAAGCGTAGCTCCCCGTCTGATGCGAGTAGGCAGGCGGATCGTCTGAAAGGGCTTGAGACACATACATACAAAGCTAATTGGGCCCATCTATAGTCGGGATGAGTCCTCCTATAGGTGGGAGATTGACCATCTGGTGACCTGGTGCAGCCAGAACAGTCGGGGGCTCAATGCTCTGAAGAAAGTGGAGATGGTCGTGGACTTCAGAAAGAGCCCAGCCCGACCTTCCCCCTTCATCTTGTGTGACTCATCAGTCACCACTGTGGACTCCTTCCGCTTCCTGGGCACCATCATCTCCCAGGACCTCAAGACCTCCCTCACCAAAAAGGCCCAGCAGAGGATGTACTTCCTGCGTCAGCTGAAGAAGTTCAGCCTGCCAAAGTCAATGATGGTGCACTTCTACACCGCCATTGACTCCATCATCACCTCCTCCAACACTATCTAGTACACTGCTGCCACTGCCAGGGACAAGAGCAGGCTGCGTATCATTCGCTCTGCAGAAAAGGTGATTGGCTGCAATCTTCCATCACTTCAGGACCTGTACGCCTCCAGGACTCTGAAGCGAGAAGGAAAGATTGTGGCTGACCCCTCCCATCCCGGACACAAACTGTTTCAGACTCTCCCCTCTGGCAAGAGGCTGTGATCCATCAGGACCAAAACCTCTTGCCACAAAAACAGCTTTTTCCTGTCTGCAGCTAGCCTCATCAACAAGGACCGGGTCCCCCACTAACACTCCCTCCTTTCAAATAATGCAGATGTCCCTGCACGTCTAAATTTGACTTCATATCATGACAAACCTGACACATTGCACATATTTGTTAATTGTTAATCGTTGACATTTTATATATTTATATTGTCAATTCATATATTTATATACTCAATATTCTCTTCCGTTGCAATACGTCTACATACAAACCGGAGTAATGCACATGTAAATATCTGCCACATTGTTCTGTCTCTGCAAGTAGTTGTATTATTTTTCTCTATTCTTTCATTATTCTTATATAACTTGCATTTGTTTCTTCCATATTTATATATTTCTACATTTATTTATGTCATTTATTTATGTCAACTGTTTGTTTGTCTACATGTAGCACCTTATCACCAAAGCAAATTCCTTGAATGTGTAAAACACTCCCTGGCAATAAAGCTCCTTCTGATTCTGATTCTGATTCTAAAACATGTGGCCATGTTGCTGCTTGGATGTTCTCAACACCAAACAACAATGTTCACAGAACGCAAATGGCGGAGCTTTCGGAACAGCGGAAGTGCAGTGCCAGGACAGTCTCGGAGGTGTGTACATGACAGAGACCCATGATCTCTGTTACTGGTCTGAGACCAGTGTTGCCCCTGTATTCGATGCATTTCGCCGCTAATGAATGAATGACCATGCATGGTTTGTAAGTGATTATAACAATTGTTATTATGTCTTATGGAAGCATTATATCGTTTTATAAATGTATGGATAAGTCATTATAGCAATGACCTTCATGGACAGTGTTACCCCCTCTCCTTTTTCCCTGAAGGGATGCTTGAGACCTCTGTAGCAATCACTCCCGTTTTAAAAATGTAAGTTCAATCATCAGACAGGGATTTCCCCCTGTTGGGACACTTCACAAATACATGTGGTACATTTTACTTCCAAGCCAGCTTCGTGCAGCTGAATCATGCAAATATCTCCAAAAACTTCCTAAAATATTTAGATGGGAGAAGTTCAGAGCCAACTAACGTAGATTTTTATATGCACAATACAAGTTAAAAGCATGGAATCTTGGAGAGGTCAGATGACTGAATGGCATAAGATACAGCTTATGTCTCATTAAGTATTTCAGCTGTCTAAGGTATGAGGTACAACAAAAAAATTTGTCAATGTTGACACAAAAGAATGAATCAGAAAGTTACCAATTTATCTGAAGCTCAACTTTTAGTTTGTTTTTTGAAATTTCATCACTGACTGTCCACTTAAAATGTCAGCACAGGCACATTTGAGTGATCGTATTCAAAAGCTGCCATTTGATATGTACGTGACTCACATTTTTCACTTCAAGCCTTTTACTTTAAATTACTAAACTGGAAGTTAAACAGTTTGCCTTAATAATTTTTTACTACATTACTTAAACAAAAAGGGTAGAGAAGCAATATATTATTTACATACTGAAGAGTCTCTAATGATCTTGACTCGGGTATGTAAGAGTACTTTACTGCTCAACTGATGTTCTATAGCTTAAAGCCCAAAAGCCCACAGATACAGTGGGGGAAATAAGTATTTGACCCCTTGCTGATTTTGCAGGTTTGCCCACTTACAAAGAATGCAACAATCTACAATTTTAATCATATGTACATTCTAACAGTGAAAGACAGAATCCCAAAGAAAATTCCAGAAAATCACATCATATGAATTTATAAAAATTGATAACCATCTGATGAGGAAAAACAAGTATATGACCCCCTACCAAACAGCAAGTATTCTGGCTCCTACAAGCCAGTTAGTCTTTCTTTAAGACACAGCCCCAATCCCAACCAATTATCTACATCAAATACACCTGCCTCACCTCGTTACCTGTATAAAAGACACCTGTCAACACCCAAACAACCAGCATCCAACATCACCACCATGGGCAAGACCAAAGAGCTTTCTACGGACATCAGGGACAAGATTGTTGATCTGCACAAGGCTGGGATGGGCTACAAGAGAATCGGAAAGCAACTTGGAGAGAAAAGATCAACTGTCGG
>NC_060156.1:10321942-10333519 GCF_021292245.1 Micropterus dolomieu | reverse complement strand
GAGTTGCCAGGCGACACCCTCGGAACCTGAATGATTTGGAGGCTGTCTGCAGGGAGGAGTGGGCCAACATCCCTGCCGAAATGTGCACAAACCTTGTCACCAACTATAAAAACCGTTTGACATCTGTGCTGGCCAATAATGGCTTTTCTACAAAATATTAACATGCTGTTTGTCCAGGGGGTCAAATACTTGTTTTTCCTCATCAGACGGTTATCAATTTTTATAAATTCATATGATGTGATTTTCTGGAATTTTCTTTGGGATTCTGTCTTTCACTGTTAGAATGTACATATGATTAAAATTATAGATCGTTGCATTCTTTGTAAGTGGGCAAACCTGCAAAATCAGCAAGGGGTCAAATACTTTTTTCCCCCACTGTAGTTTTTGTGAGGAGTATTGTCAGTCCCCATCTGGGAAATGTTAGAGATCTGTCATTATTTCAAGAATCCACTCAGTATTAGAGAGAAAATACCAGTCGCCATTTACCAACTCAATGATATTTCAGCCTGTGTGCATATCGTTTTTTGTTGGGACAAAATGCCATTGCTTTGCCTGAAATACTAGGTAGTCTAGGTGGGTATTTTTAGCAAGGGCACTGAGCATTATCTAAATGCATTTCACTCTTATTATTCACAAAATACAAACAGCTCTAGGGCCACATGCTATGACCCCATAAACAAGGTTACAAGATAGATTTGTCATTTTCCGTGTTAAGCAGTAATATGTTACTGTTATATTACTTTTCCCAGTAACTGGTAGTGTACGGGATCACTATTTCCAAAACAGTAATAATATTACACTTACTAATCCAAATAACGCTGCGTTACTGCATTACCAGAACACCGTTTTGTTGTCCTTAACGTGTATGTGCAACTGCACGGCAGGTAATGGCCAGGTCAAGTTCAGAAGCCAGTGTGGGTACCAGATTTGCTCAGGTGGTCAAATATGCCCGGGGTCCGGCGCCTGCCGGTGACGTCGCACAACATGATTGGCTGTATGTTGATATGATGACGTATGTTGGATAGTTAACGGACATAGTTTTTGCGGGTCTTCGTGATCGACAATAGAGAATTTCTTATTAAATTGGACTTACCACTGCCTGACCATCAGCTATAAAAGTCCTGAAATTAGAAAGGCCACAATTTGTAAGTCACACTGTGTATATAAACATTACAGCCCCAATGTTAGCTGCGGATGAAGTTAAACTAACATGCGTGTGTGTTTGTTGCTTGCTACAATACTGCATACATACAGAGCATACATGTACTCAACAAAGAGAAGCAAGAATGTTGATAAATACTATATAAATATACAAATATAATTTGTATTTATTGGCTTAAAATAATCCTTCTGGTTGTTTCCTCTGCTTCATAATTTAAATCCCTACTGTGGTCGGTCAACGCACAGACATGGTGAAGGCAGATTGATTCAACGTTGTGAGTGATGTAGAGTGAAACTGTAAGTTGTTGTTATTGACTGTGACCTGTGACAGGTCTAAGGAAATGTGGGCTGTTTTGTTTTCTTCTATAACAATAAGCATTTGTTAACAGGTCGAGGTACCAAGGCAAAGCCTAAACTAAATTATTTCATGATATTTATTATAACTGCTACATTTTAACATTTTACAACTTAACTTTCTGCATTTATTGGCTGTAAAATAAATTAAATAAATATGTAGATGTTGCCTAAATGGCTAGGCTATACATGAGCATATAACCACAGATATACACACAGGAGAATATAATAAAATAAAAGCAATCATACATACATGCATCCATACATACATATTGTAATCATTACTCCAAATCTTTTATTCCTTCCACCACCAGGTTATTAAATTCAGACAGTAGCCACTTTAAATGAGATCCTTATCAACAGCTTACATATGTAGGCTTGTATGCAAGCCAAACTAATGAGCAAAATCACACTCTGATTGAACCAATCCACAGTGCGGTAACAGTAATTAGTGTAATTTAATAGTATTCTTTGGACCTGAAACTTATCTAATAGAGAGAGGAATTAGACATGGTATTAGTTTATCACACATTTACATGAGCAGCTCGAGCATTTAAGTCACAGCCTACAAAAGAACTCAGGACAACTTTCATCAAAGAAACTGATACTTGCACCGCACTAAGTTATGTTTGGCGGTATGGCTCTGTTCTGGGATCTCCCTGCCCTTCCAAGTGCCGTGCAGCAAAAGACAATGGCTGTTACAGTTTTTCTCAATTGCTTAAACACAATTCTTGAAATTATGCCTCTTTTTCATTAAACTTTAAACAAAAATTCATAACTTGTCAGCTAATTCTCCAATCATCCTATTTTCAGGTCCCTCTTGCCATCTGGGAGGAGGTACAGAAGCATGAGCTGCAGATTGAGCTGGATGCTAAACAGTTTTTTTCCACAAGCTGTGAGAATCGCAAATGGACTGTCGCCCCTCCCCATCCCAATCACATACCCCCCGCAAGCAAATACGCACACACACACACCTACAGCCCCATCTCCAAAACAGAATAGGTGAAACATTCAACAAAAGGACTACTGTACGAAACATTGTTGTAATCTTGGCTGCTTATTGTGTATCTGAATTGTACTGATTGTTGTTTATCTCTTTTTTTAGGATTGTTGGTTTTAGCTTGTATTTTAACTATTTGGTTTGGGTTATTTAATGTCCTTTTACAGTTTTTTACAACTGCTTACACACAAAATCTTTGCATGTCAGACAACTTTTGAAACCTCTCACTCAAAGAGCAAAACATCTCAAATCTCCAAAACCATAAGCTATTTCTCAGCCTTTCACTCAGTTTTCAATTGCATAAAAAACTTTTTTCAAAACACTACACACAATTCTCTACCTAAGACACAAAAACAGGAAGTGACTTGCTTTCCTTTTCCAAACACAACCAATCAAAATGCTACACGTATTCACCAGGTCACACACTCACTACTCACATGTGCAAATACTAATTGCTTAACTGATCACTAACCAATCACTGCTTTAGTATACAGTAGACCTATACACAGGTCAAAGGTCAAATGACCTGTTTTGAACAATGGATGGACGGAGGGCAAGGGGAGGAGGAGGGAGAGGCAGGTGACGACAACAAGGACAAGTTCAAGGATTTTTGTGTCTTAGGTAGAGAATTATGTGTAGTGTAAGTGTTTTATTCAATTGAAAACTGAGGGAAAGGCTGAGAAACAGCTAATGGTTTTGGAGATTTAAGATGAGGTTTTGCTCTTTGAGTGAGAGGTTTCAAAAATCGTGTGACATGCAAAGATATTGTGTGTAAGCAGTTGTAAAAAAAACTGTAACAGCTTGTTTGACCCCTAGTGGCAAAAAACAAAACAATCAATGCTGCTTCAGGTAAAACATATCAAACAATGACAATTATAAATCTGGTGGTAAATCGCCAGTCTAGTAATTTTATGTGAATTGGAAAAATGATGGAAGCCTAAGCCTGCTCAAACACATTCAGATACTGTGTGGCAGTAAGGCTTGGAAGACTTTGTGAACTCTGAGCTCATTTTAAATTCTTTTAAAACTTTTCCATTATATATTAGTGATTTGATTGACATCTCAGCAAAGCTGCAAAGAAAAGAATATGAAAATGTAAACATCTCAGTAAACTCTAACAAACATTTTTCCCCCTGCCCACCTAGCTCTATATTCCCATAGCAACACTGAAAAGCTCATGGTAAATTGATTGATTTTTATATAGTTTACATGTTCAGAACAAAACATATTAGATCTGTGTGGTTTGAAAGGGTGGCTGTGGGTATAATGTCTTTGTAAGAACAAAACATAAACACCATAAATCAACTTAAATATACAAAAGGGGGTGAATTGAGAGATTTGAAAGAAATGGAAATGGATCTGTTGCTTGTGATGGATGAGTGATTGATCTAAAACACTCCAACATGTAATGTGGAACAGATTCAGCATCGGGGCTGACTAACACATTTTTCTCATTTGGCCTTGGTGTAGCTGTAATAGCCCTGATTCGTCCATCCCTGTGTTTAGGGCTGTGTGATATGACCATATAACGATACATATAATAATATAGAACATTTTCTATAAATTAAATGAAATATCATGAGTTGCTATTGGAATTTGCAACAGTAACTCATGATATTTCTCTGCATCATAAAGGTGGGATATGCGATTCTGGAGAAATCCAATCCCGTTACATATACCATGATCTCTAGAGCAAGGGGAATTACTGATTCTTTGAAGAGATCTATCCGCTCCCAAACAGCTCTTCATTTAGTACCCCTTCTGCTGGTCACTTCCTAAATTACATTCTTATTTGCTGCAAGAAATAAATATGCAAGATTCTTCACCTTCAATACACTAAAATATTATTTCATATTGTTAAAAAGTGTCCATCTTACTATCCAACTAATGAAAATTAAATTGAATGGGTAATAAATAATTATATAACTCAGACAGCATTGACACATTCTGTATATTTAAATTAGTAAAAGTAATTAGTATAAGTGTAATCTGTTCATTGTCATGCTTTCTTTTTCTGCCGGGGGAGGTAGGGGGTGAGATTTCCTGTTTCCGTTGTTAACTTAAAAGAGCTGGCTAATAAAGCCGACTCGTTCACAATGACACATAATTATGGGTTAGCTAACTGCTTCTACTTGCAGCTGCAAAGCTAACATGAAGGGATGAGATGGCCCCAGAGCCAGCACACCCACTCCAGACAGCAATACTCACCACTATCTTGTTGCTATAGCTAACCTCACGACTACAGCATGTTGTGGTGAACTAGAAAACAAGCTGAATGTAGGTAGGACCCTAGCTTTTTTGCTTGCATAGTTTTGAGTCCGTCTATTCAGTATTACCCAGTTCTGAGTAAACTTCACTCTCCTCCATGTTTTTTTATTCTGAATGCAAAAATATTGCAGTAAGTGCAGAATATGACACAACGAAATAAACGAGCATAATTTCAAACGATAGACGATTTTTATATCGTCAGACGACATATATATCGTCTGCGGCTCTTCACGAAGACTGTTCGTTACTAATGTGCAGTATTTGATATTTAAATTAAAACACTCAGATAACCCAAATAAACATAACACAAGTAACAAAATCGTTAGCACTTGTTGTTTTCGCAATGTCATTCAATCAACAACTTTCTGACAGTCTCAACAAAAATGGATTATAAGCTTAACAATATGAACAATATCTGTTGCAGAGCTACTGTCTTACATTGCATTACATAAACACGTGTTCATAATATTGTATGCACACCCTTAAGTTTGAAGCAGGATTTGAGTGATAATCATGACAAAAGCTGAGTTTGATGAGAGGCTTACTACAGTGATATGAGATCTTACTGTGCTACTCCAAAAATGTCATACAAAGCTTTACAGGGTTTAGAAGCAGCTTTCTCTGCACTGCATACTCACACTCTATCCACACACCCCAGGAGGAAAAGCCAAGTTTCTGTGTCTTCCTTTGCCACACAGGGATTCCCTATTCATCTGTGTCCTCGTAGTGGAAATTGGCAGACTGTGGATGTGGGGAGAGCAGTGAAGTTGGTGGCATATATTGAAAGAAGATTTACCCAGCTGTCTCATTAAAAGAAGCTACTCTTGATGCTATTATGAAGGATATAGAGGCGACAACTGCACACAACAAAAAGATCAAGCATCTTTCTGCAGGCACTCAAAGAACTTTACATTGGCATTCAGTCCATCTGAAGACATACACAACAGATTCTGAAGCAATGTGAGTCTCTTTAAGCCTACACGTGTTACACGTGTAACCCTAACATGGCTGAAA
Organism: Micropterus dolomieu; assembly: GCF_021292245.1. Taxonomy (NCBI): domain Eukaryota; kingdom Metazoa; phylum Chordata; class Actinopteri; order Centrarchiformes; family Centrarchidae; genus Micropterus; species Micropterus dolomieu. The sequence continues at coordinate 10,327,722 of NC_060156.1, read as the reverse complement.
ATTGTAAGAAGCTGGCATGCCGCTGGGCGGGTCTTCAATTCAATTCAGTTCAATTTAATTTATGTAGCGGTAATTCACAACAGAAGTTATCTCATTGTGCTTTTCATATAGAGCAGTACTAGACTGTACACTTTGTAATATTACTTACAGAAACCCAACAATTCCTACCATCAGCAAGCACTTGACAGTGGCAAGGAAAACCAGTGACATAACACAGAGATGTAAAATAATGGTAATGGTAGTGGTACTAATACAAATATCAATGAAAATGAATAAATTTTAATTAATTATGATAGCAATAATAATAATACAAATAATAGGACTCTTAATAATATAATAATTGATTAAGCAGGTACAAGGGGGCAACAGGCATCCCGCAACCACAGATTCTACAGAAAGCCACAGATTCTACAGAAATACCTGCAGAAAGCAACAGAAAGAGAGAGAAGGCATGTGCTAATTAACAGTCACGACAATAAAATAAATACTGCTTTTAAAAATACATCTTTTAATGAATGTTTCTGCTGCAGAAAAAGAAAGTTCCACTGAAATCAAGTCCTGATCTCAGCAGCTGATCTGCTGTTGAGTGACGGAGCAGTTTACACACCAGTACTGCAACAAACTGACACCGTATACCGTAGAAAGATATGTCTGATTTTTGCAATGTTAAGTATGTGGAAAAATGGCAGTCATTGAAGTTTGTTTTATGTGGGAGTTAAAGGACATATTCTGATCAAAGATAACGCAAATATGATGGTGACAGGGCAATGCCATCTAGCGTACCTATATCTCTAGATAATGTGTCTCAGAGGTGTTTGTGGCCAAGTACAATAATTTCAGTTTTGTGCGAGTTCAACATCAAAAAATTGCAGGTCATCCAGGTTTTTAAATCCTTAAGGCTTGCGTGATGTTTAGCTAACTGTTTCATCTGGCTTGATCAATATAATTGGGTATCATCTGCATAACAATGAAAGTTTATTAAGTGTTTCCTTATAAAATTGCCTAAAGTAAGCATATATAAGGTGAATAGCATTGGTCCAAGCACAGAACCTTGTGGAACTCCGTATTTAACTTTGGTGTCCGTGGAGGATTCATTGTTAACATGAGAAACTAAGACTGATCTGATGAATGGAACTTGAACCAGCTCAGAGGTTCCTTTGATGCCAGTTCAATGTTCAAGTCTCTGTAATAGGATGTGATGGTCAGTGGTGTCAAATGTAGCACGAAGATCTAACAAGACAAGCACAGAGACAAGTCCTTTGTCTGATGCAACTCTCTCAGAGTAAGACTAAATCATCTTACTATAGTAGCACTATGGTGTGTTTCTGGGGCTGTTCTGAGACAGTCGCCCCATCACTAGCTCTCACTTAAAAGTCCCAGTAATTTTGGTAATAGGAAATGTAGAAGCACTAAGCCAAAGGCAAATGTACCTGCTTTTTTAGTCTTGTTTTGTCAATCATCCAAACAGACTTGGGAAGTCTGAGGCATTTAAACCCTTGTGGTTTCACACCTACAGTAATTTACATTGTATGAAATGTGTGAAGGTCACATGGTAGTCATGTCATCAGTCAAATGAATTAGGTTATGTATTTGTGAGACACTTACGCATACATTTATGTCCTTGTGTTGAGGATGTTGGGCTAAATGCTTGTATTATAGTAAGGACTCTAGCATATTCTTAGCCGTATGGCATAGAGGTCGAATAACATCCACCTTGTGTTCCAGTGGGTGATGAAAGTCAAAAGAGCAGTGTGACTCCAGAACAACTGACAGGAGAGAGAAGCAGAGCAGACATAAAACATATTGCACGTGGCTGGAGTGTCTAAGAAACTCTGGAGGATCCTAAGTAAACACTGCTATATGGTATGAGAGAATCTTGCCCACCCTAAAGACCACACACTCAAAAGCAAGCAGGGCGAAGTCCAATGCAAGATGGAATACATAGCTATATACACTTATCTGATGAAACAACCACGGAACAAGCAGATACAAAAATCCAAAATAGAAATGTCAGGCACCATTTAACCTCGAGCTGTAGGACTTCCAAATAATATTGTACAAAGGCATGCTTTTCCAAAATAATTAATGCAGTGTGCATTCTCCTTGTCGCAGCTTGCCATTTAATGTATAAATATCTACTGTAAAATGTATACTATAGTAGACAATAAGTGCTAGGGTCTAACACCGGAAGAATTCTCCAGCCCTCTTTTAGTCCTCAGGCTATAGAATTACGGTGCCTGGGACAGGACAAAGGTGTCATCTATGAGATAAAAGAGATTGCCAGTCAAGAAATGAGGTTTCTTTTAGATATATTAAGAAATTATATAAATTATGTAAAACCATACGTTTTTTTGAATATTATTGTTACTTTTTCATTAATAAACAACAGCCACATGAAGAAATGAAGTGGTACGTGATGTCTCACACTCCTGTAATACATTATTTTACATCTTGGGAGGGTTGGCTCATCTGGACTAAGATAGAAGAAGAAATTCTCAAAAACTATCACATCTAGTGCATCCAGTATGACCACTGACAGATAACAGGACAATGTAAGCCTCACTGTTTCTGCACCACAGCCCATTATAAACCACATAATACATGACGTTTACAAAGGCATTGGCTGGGGAGGATCAAGGCTCCTCTCGCTTTGCTTAATTAGATAAGCATGCAAATATTACCAAAATGTCTTTTTAATTTTTTGAAATACAACAGAAACACAAAGTAGTACTGACAGCCATAATTTCAGTTTGTGGTAAAACGGTGCAACGTTTTTAATCGGCATTTAGCATGTGAAAGTACAAATTACATATTGTTGCGCACAGTGGGTCTTTTTATATATCACCAATAGCAGTAAAAAGAAATACATGTTTTCTGTTGATCTGAGCTTCCCTGTTGTTACTGTTTCATTACCAATAATATTCATCAGCTGTTTGTCTCAGGAAGGTAACGGTGCTTTTCTGTCCACGTAACAAAGCCATAACAGAGCACTGGAGAAGAACTACATGAAGTTACAATCCACCTACATATTTTTTTCTACCAGCACAGTATAAGTTTAGCTGGCTGATCTGAGCTCCCATGCTGGAAGCTGCCCTTTTATTGCCAATAAGTGGTCAGCTGATTCTCAAGTACTTAAGAGCAAAAGCCAAAACAGAGCGCTGGAGAAAGAGAGATAACTACATGAAATTAATCCAACTAACATAACATCACAAGCACAGCACTGGAGAATAAACCAATCCAACTAACAATAAATGTTTTTCTACCAGTCAGTAAAAGTTTAGCTGGCTGATGCTTCCATGCTCTAAGCTAACGTTACGGTTTTATTGCCAATTAACGTTACTGATCAGCTGATTGTCTGGCTAACATAACCAGCAAAGCCAAACCACAGGCTGGAGAATAAGTAACGTTAGGCGACATGAAATGAATCCATATTTCACACCACTGACAGGGGAAACACTCTCTGTGATTCTGGCCAGCTTCTAGCTAAAGCTCTCAACCAACAGTTTTCATTTGCATCTCTAAAGTCTGACAAACAAAGTTAATTACCTGTCCAGCACAAAACAGACAACTTCAGCTCCGGTTTGAAAACATCTGTCCCACATTAACGTTATAGCCTTCCGTCTGGGAAAATCCACAAAATCCGTTATTTCTGCCGTCAGCTGTTTGTCCTGACTCCTCTGGCTGTCGGCTCTCGTGCTGAATAACACGTGTGCTCCTTCATTTGTCCAAATGTCACTACCGTCTACACTACCGGAATTACACAAGCAGAAGAAGAACGCTGTGATGACGAAACGAGCTCTGCAACGCTGTTTGTTCGTTGACAGCTACGGTAGAAACATGACGACAAAATACGGCGACCTCCACAGCAGGGGGTGCCCGCGGTTATGTAGATATAAATGTCTCATTCTAAGGTAATAAAAACGTAACGGTTCATTATGTAAGGTCTTTATACACCACTGAAAATATAGTTATGGATCTTATATTGCATATCTGTCAATAGAGCCTCCGAAATATTACACATATATCACACTGGAAAGAAGAGATTCCGTGGACCTATAATGCATACATCATGGAATGAAACAATGGAGTTAACAACAGATTTTACACAATTCTAATGTATTCTTGCCTGTAAACTGATTATGGGATTTTAATACCACAACATATTCTGAGTTATATGTGGTTGGGCTCCAACAGCAGTGGATCTTTGCCTTTAAAATGCAGTAAATTGGTGTGTAGTTAGTTTCGAGGCTGCCCATATCCCACGCAAAAGCAATAAACAGCCAGGGGGCAGGGCCCCCCGCATCAAATTAACAGAGCAGTCGTTGAAGATACTTCTTTACTGAAATGCTCTGTCTTCAAAGAGAAGATTAAGAGTGTTAAATATTAAACTGAGCTTGATCAGATTTACTCAGTTGAAGCTTTTGATTTTATATTTTCTTCAGTGATAAGATTTGACACTCATGCTTTGAGGATTCTTATGTGTTTCCTTATTCATGTTGTAAATAAAGTCATGCTACATTACCACAGACAGTCAGGACTACTGGCTTTTCCAGTGGCATACTGTAAGACTTGTGGCCATTGTTGTTTGCCTTGCTTTATAGGTTCTCTAAAATGTTCTACCTCTGCTGCTCCCAACTCTTCAACCTGTAGGGGCCAAGGTGATCTACAGAAGGTCATGGGAAGATCTACTAAAAGTGTTTCTGGTGTCATAGGACTTGAAACTCCAGCATGCTATCTCCTGGAAAATGGCTACTCTACTTTTTCACAAATGCAGATTGGTGAGGGGGCATGAGAAGCACTTTTCATCTGCAGTCCAACCGAGAATCACAAGATGTTGAACACAGCACTACACATGGGTAACTTACAGTTAAACCAGGCTTTTAAAATAAAATTTCATAACCATAATGCCATTTATTAAAAAGCACACCCATTTTTCTAAACTATAAACACTATTCCCTGTTTTGACAGTATTAAAATTCATTTCTTAGGCGTGTAGTGGGATTCTGTGTAGTTTATTTATAGAATCCAGCTAGATTTGATATCATTTGAAAAAGACACTTGCGCTCACTGACCCACTGACTGACTGCTGCATTATACTGTTACACCCAGGTGTTAAAATACATAACTAATGGGGAAATTGTTGGAGGACAAGGAGTTTGAACTTAGCTAAAGCCCGTCTCTTCAAATAATAATAATAATAATATAATAATAATAATCTTTATTTGTAGAGCACTTTTCAAAAACAAGTTACAAAGTGCTTTAACAAGTGTAAAGACAATAATACCCAAAAGACAATAATACATAAACAATAAAAGATAAAAGTATGAAAACATTGAAAAGACTAAAATACACGTTTAAGATAAATATAAAATAAGTAAAATAGAATAAAATAAAAGGGATAAAATAAAGTCAAATAAGATCGGGAAAGGCTCTCCTATAAAAGTATGTTTTAAGAAGGGACTTAAAAGAGTTCACTGACTCAGCTGACCTGATTTCCTCAGGCAGGCTGTTCCAGAGCCTCGGGGCCCTGACAGCAAACGCTCTGTCCCCTTTAGTTTTCAGTCGAGACTCTGGAACAGACAACAGACCTCTGCCCGAGGATCTCAAGTTATGTGCTGGTGTGTATGGGACTAAAAGGTCAGAAATATAACAAGGCGAGAGGCCATGAAGAGCTTTAAAAGTAATCAATAGAATTTTAAAGTCAATTCTAAAACATACTGGGAGCCAGTGTAATGAAGCTAAAATAGGAGTAATGTGGTCATATTTCTTTGTTCTGGTTA
>NC_060156.1:10315034-10321922 GCF_021292245.1 Micropterus dolomieu | reverse complement strand
ACGCCTTCATCTCATCACGCCTGGATTATTGCAACAGCCTTTTCACCTGTTTAACCCAAAAATCTATTGATCGACTCCAGACTGTCCAGAACTCAGCTGCCAGGCTTTTAACCAGAACAAAGAAATATGACCACATTACTCCTATTTTAGCTTCATTACACTGGCTCCCAGTATGTTTTAGAATTGACTTTAAAATGTTATTGATCACTTTTAAAGCTCTTCATGGCCTCTCGCCTTGTTATATTTCTGACCTTTTAGTCCCATACGCACCAGCACGTACCTTGAGATCCTCGGGCAGAGGTCTGTTGTCTGTTCCAGAGTCTCGACTGAAAACTAAAGGGGACAGAGCGTTTGCTGTCAGGGCTCCGAGGCTCTGGAACAGCCTGCCTGAAGAAATCAGGTCAGCTGAATCAGTGAACTCTTTTAAGTCCCTTCTTAAAACATACTTTTATAGGAGAGCTTTTCCCGATCTTATTTGACTTTATTTTATCCCTTTTATTTTATTGTATTTTACTAATTTTATATTAAATTTTCATGCTCTTATCTTTTTTTGTATTATTCTTTACACTTGTTAAAGCACTTTGTAACTTGTTTTTGAAAAGTGCTCTACAAATAAGGATTATTATTATTATTATTATTAGTTGCAGCGAGCCATTTTGAAGGATTGCTTAGCTGAGAGAACTAATGAATCAGGTATCAGCAGACTACAAGAACTGCCACTCCTGTGGTTTCAGAGGTGGAAGGTACGGTGTAGAAGGAGGTTATAAACAGGGCAGGGCTTTGTCCAGGCTTTTCACAGCAAAGGAGAATTAACCCAAATTTTTTAGCAGGCTAGAAAGACTGCCCCCTCTGTTGGTTGCAAAAGCTGACAAGTTAAAGGAGGCTATGAACAAATTCTGGCAAAGTGTCAGATTACTGAAGGTAGGCTTTGTTCATGTTGACGTTGACACCATAAATAGTCAGGCAGTGGAATGAAAATATGCCCTCAATGGAGGAAGAAATGCTGGAGGGCTCAGGGCAGGTAGTGTACAGTGGTAAGGCAGTGCGAGTGATGTGGAACCACCCAGATCTATCCAGAGCTAGAATCCAAGTCAAGTCTCAAGTCACTCATGGTAATAATGAATGTTGTATCACCTGCTGCATTCAATCCAGACTGCTTAGAACATTGCATAGCTATAAGGGATTCTGTAACTGTAAACTTTTTTTCAATTATAAAGCACAACCATGTAATGTGCAATGCAATTAATCACAGCTTATAAACTACTGTAAGTCAACACCCACCCCCCTCGACTCTCAAACCAGTGTAACATTAAAACTAAATAAAACTGTAACGTTGCATGATCAACAATAAACCTGTAACCTGTTTTTCACTTACCGAGCACAACCATGTAGCCTAATGTACAATGTGTCTACAACTAATGACAGCTTATTAACTAACCCCCCCAGTGTAACGTTATAACTAAATAAAACCATAACATTAAATGATCAACAATAAACCTATAACCTGTTTGCAGTCAACGTTAATAATTACCGTGATGGCAGCCAGCCAAATGATTACATTAATCGACTACCACAAGTTTGGCAAGTAAACAAAAGCTCATTCATCTTTTCATAACGTATGACAGTCGGAGTTAACCTCTAGTAGGTCGTTACTAAAGCAAGAACCAAGCTAACGTTAGATGGTCAGTGCTGAGCATGTTTTCTAACCTCACCTATTTTGCATTCAGCGCTTCTTTGTTTGGGTCTTGTATGAAACCAAAGTTTATGATGAATGGCACAGCAGCTGCTGTTGTTTGTTGTCCTCTCTCACGTGTGGCTGTGCACAGCAGATATGTTGTATATGTTACGTAGGTAAGTTATAGGTATTGCAGGGAAGGGAATAACAGCAAGCTCTTCAGACAATTCCTAAAAATACAGATTGTTTGAGTTCCGCACCTCGAGTCCAAGTCAAGTCTGAAGTCTGAAATGTGTGTACGACTTAAGTGCGACTCGAGTCCCCATCTCTCTGTTGAGCTAATAGTAAGTGAACCAGAACTGTCTCTATATTTGCAAGTACACCAGTAGTAGCAGTATTATTAGTAGTAATAATAGAAGTTGCAGTTGGGATTAGGAAATATACAGGTTGATGGAAAGACTGATATGACTAGTTATGAGATAGCAGGCTAACCCCATTAGGGTAAATCTGCATGTCAGATGTCTTGAGGCCATTACTGCCATTTTTCAATGTTTTTCAAGATTCTACTTTTAGAGGGGCATCAGACCCTGAAGATTGTGTATTAGGGATCAATGATAGGAATACCTCACAGTCCTAATACACATCCTCCACTCAAGGGCAAAGCACACACCATGTCCTCCTCATCCTGCACTGTAGGATTTTATCTATACTATTTCCAAATCAAGTCTTGTGTTCTCGTGCAAGAACATGTTGCACACTATGCCTGCCCCAATTTCAAATAGGCCAAGTAGTCATGGCTTTGCCCAGATTATGCAGGGGGATCCTACCCATCATGGGCAAATCAGTCGTCCATGTTTGCCTGTACATAAATTCAGGTCACAAAGTTGCATTACCACCTCACACATTATTAGGACTTATTTTATGATTGCATTGTTGTATTGATTTGAAACAAAATACCCCTATTAAATTTATATTATTTAATTTCAAATGAGTTGACAAGAACAAATATAAAATGCAGACTTCCTGCTCAAATTATGTGGATGAAAATCATCACCCATGAACAATATCACAGCTTGTATCCTGGAGAAGCCATCCCATGCATATAAGGACTACCCAAGACACATAAAGTAGGAGCCCCATACAGGCCCATCAGCCATCTGAAAGTGGATCGAGATGAAACCATGGTGTCCTATTATGTGACCTTCTTGTTCACATGTATTCCCACCATGGATGCATTGAAGGACACATCATAACCTTATTCTATCTGTGAAACATGGTTTGGGTAGTATCATGATATGGGCCTGTTTTTCTGTATCTGGGCCAGGACGGCTTGATGCCTGTGAATCAGACGTTGAGTCCTTGCGTCCAAAGTCTCAGAAATCAACTTGATAGCAAGTGCAGATTGTGGAACAGAGCGAGCGTTTTGAGCACTTGCGAGCCCATCAAAGAGATCAGAAAGTCAGGATTCTAATTTATGTGTCAATTCCCATAAATCCACCTTAAAAATATCTGGTTACAAGCACAACTCTCTCACATTTCGGCTACCATTAGTGCTGTTCATTCTGCAGGGCAGCTGTGTTTGCAGTGATGATTTAGTTACTTCAAAGTTTATTTTAATTCAGTTTAGTTCAATGTGCTTTATTGGCATGATTGTTTCATTTAAACAATGTTGCCTAAGCAATTTACAACAAAATCAAAATAGTTTAAATTAAAATATGACATTTAACAAGATTAATCTAATTAAGACCATTCAATTTATTGTGTTTATGGGCAGGTGATTTGAAAGCTAAAAAACATTCTGACAACTGACTGGGGAAAAGAGGGTGGCTGATGAGGAAATTAGGTGCAGGTGGGGAGATGGGTGGGAAAGCTCAGGTGAGGGGGATGTGGTGATTGCAGAGCGGATGAGCAAGAATCCACACAATAGAGGTGCATACTGTGAAAGATATAATTAGTACAACAAAAATTGGTATAGGTTGAAAATAAATGTTTACTTTTACATTGCAAATTGTGGCGTGATATAACATCCCACAGACAGATGGCTGTTACTGTAAATTTAAAAAAAATGTTTGGTGCATTGGGGGGACTTGGACCGTTCACGTACACTGGGCTATTTCTAAAATCCCTGCTACAGCCCTGCACTGCTGAACACTATGAGCATGCACAGTAGCTTTTCAGATTGTGTGAAAACAGACATACAGAGGATTAATACAACTGTGTTTTGACAGCAGACAAAGACATATATGTCTGGATGTTCATCTATGGAAGTCTATACATTGAGTCACATGACCAGATAAGACCCCTTAGGGTGATGGAGACCCCCACAGCACATGTAGAAAGAAAATTAGGCCAACATGCTGATAGGTTGTGTTGTAGTCGATTACATTTCTTTTGTGTCATTTGTGAAGCAGACCTCTCCTCCTTTTCCCAATTCTGTCACATTCCACTGCTTCAAAATATGACAATGTATGTAATGTACGTACCGGTATGTAAATTTATTTAATTTATAAAAAAATAATTAAATAAAACACTTATTTATGTCAACCTGTTTCACTTCTCAAACACAGTCATATATAAGCATTCCTTTTGAGTTTGCCTTGACTATGTGGTGATCAGCTCATTTGTTAAAGTGTAAATGTTTGTGGTTTTTGCCTGTACACAATGCTGCAGAATTTGCCTGTGTGTTAGCCCTGTGATGAACTGGAGACTTGTCCAGTGTATTCCCACCCCCACCCTCCCCTCGCATGGATAAGCGGTTGAAGATGATGGATGGATGGATGGATGGATGGGGGTTGGAGACAAGAAAGGTTTTGTTTGGACAATGTGTGTCCCACGGGGCATACGCCACCACAGCTGTAAATGTGTTTTTCATGCTCTGAGGCAAACAGAACGAGGTGTGCTATGGGCTCGGTCTGCTAGTCAAGGTCGTCCTGTTGGTCTGCAGGGGAGCTGTGCATTCAGCAGAGGAGTCTATTCACAGGAACATGCCAGGCGGTGTGGTGTGGGAATTTGGCCTTCTTAAGCTTCCTCAAGAAATACAGTCGTTTCTGAGCTTTCTTCACCAGCGTGGAGATGTGAGATGACCATGTCAGGTTCTCTGTGATGCTGATTCCCAGGAACCTGAAACTGTTCCTCAGCTCCACTGATGTAGACAGGACTGTGTGTCTTTATCTCCTGTTTCCACAATCAACGATCAGCTCCTTAGTTTTGCTGCGGAGTGGTGCTCAAAGAACAACCTACTGCTTAACGTCAGCAAAACTGAGGACCTGACCGTTGATTTTAGGAAGGAGATAAAGACACACACTCCTGTCTACATCAGTGGTGCTGAGGTGGAGCAGGTGAATAGCTTGCACATGGGCTCTGCTAGTCTGCTTGTCAGATTTTGCATTTCACCCGATTTCTGGAGTCTTGTCACATGATCAAATAGAGACTTGGGCATTCATTTACATATTACCCAGCAATCATCGTCATTTTTTGGCACAAAGACTGTTGATTCAACAGAATGAATTTAGTCTTCGTGTCACATGGATCAAATAATAAAAATAAATAATTTTTTTATATTTCATCGTATAGCTTATAACCTACTGCTTGCTACAGACTTTTGTGGGTAAAACTGCAGTCAGTAGTTTTACCCAAAAAAGTCTGTGGTGTCCGACACCACAGCAAAGGGGGAAATGCACATATGAGTGTATATAAAGCACTTGATCACCATAAATAACTTATAAGCACATTTAGAGGTGAAATGTGCATTTACTATTGAAACTTGATGCATTTTTATCATGTAACTGACAAAGAGCAGCCTGTAACTCGGCAGTTGGAAACCAATGGGTGATGTCACGATGACTACGTCCACTTCTTATATACAGTCTGTCTATAACAGACTGGATAAGAAGCATTCCATTTGACATGGGAAGTTGGAATTTCCAAGTTCAAAGTTGGCAATTTCAAAGGGAACGCCCCCTTAGGTTGGATTTTTGACTTGGAAAGTTGGGAGAACTGCACTACCACGACTTCGTGATACAAGATAATAATAATAATCTTTATTTGTAGAGCACTTTTCAAAAACAAGTTACAAAGTGCTTTAACAAGTGTAAAGACAATAATACCCAAAAGACAATAATACATAAACAATACAAGATAAAAGCAAGAAAACATTGAAAAGACTAAAATACGCGTTTAAGATAAATATAAAATAAGTAAAATAGAATAAAATAAAAGGGATAAAATAAAGTCAAATAAGATCGGGAAAGGCTCTCCTATAAAACTATGTTTTAAGAAAGGACTTAAGCTTGAGTTCACTGACTCAGCCGATCTGATTTCCTCGGGCAGGCTGTTCCAGAGCCTCGGGGCCCTGACAGCAAACGCTCTGTCCCCTTTAGTTTTAGTTTTTTTTAGAGACTCTGGAACAGACAACAGACCACTGCCCGAGGATCTCAAGGTACGTGCTGGTGCGTATGGGACTAAAAGGTCAGAAATATAACAAGGCGAGAGGCCATGAGGAGCTTTAAAAGTGATCAATAACATTTTAAAGTCAATTCTAAATCATACTTGGAGCCAGTGTAATGAAGCTAAAATAGGGGTGATTTGGTCATATTTCTTTGTTCTGGTTAAAAGCCTGGCAGCTGAGTTCTGGACAGTCTGGAGTCGATCAATAGATTTTTGGGTTAAACAGGTGAAAAGGCTGTTGCAATAATCCAGGCGTGATGAGATGAAGGCGTGTAAAAAGGTCTCTGTGTCCTTAAAAGTTAACATAGATCAAATTTTTGCTATATTTCTAAGTTGATAAAAACATGATTGAACAAGCTTTGTGGTGTGCTGCTCGAAATTTAAATTACTATCAAACCAAACACCAAGGTTCTTTGCAACAGGCTTAATGTGATTTACTAGGGAACCAGCAGATGGCAGTATTTGTTTTGCCATCTGCTGGGACCCGATGACCAGGATTTCTGTTTTGTCTGAGTTCAGCAGGAGGAAATTATTTGACATCCATTTTTTAACTTCACAAAGGCAGTTGTTAAGTGAACTCAGCATTCCAGGGTCTGTGGATCTGACGGGCAAGTGCATTTGTGTGTCATCAGCATAAATATAAAAAGAAATGCCATGTTTATGGATAATATGTCCAAGGGGAAGCAGATACAAGGAAAACAAAATGGGTCCTAAGACCGACCCCTGAGGCACACCATTTTTAACTGGACAGAATGAGGAGACATAGT
>NC_060156.1:10307277-10314934 GCF_021292245.1 Micropterus dolomieu | reverse complement strand
GATTTGCAGACAAGATAAAATCATTTAAGATAAAAGTCTTACTTGAAAGTGATCTCACATTGAAGAGAGCCATTTTAAATGAGTTTGTTCTGGGTGCTGGAGTTGGTGCAGTTGTCCTAATCCTTAAGAGATTACTATTATTTCTGTGTGGGATGTGCACATTTCGGTTTACTGGTCTATGCGTGATGATGACAGGAATAGAAGTCTTTGGAACAGCGCTGGGAGCAGACGGCTTTACATGCCAGCAGGTGGAGACAGTTGTTTGTGGCAGTGAGGCAGAGATCTGTTCAGTGAGCGGTGGTGTGTCCAGGTGTGCTGCATGAATGATTAGTCATTCACGTAAGTCATGTGTGGACCGCACCACATGCTGTATGTGAGCAGCTAACATTTCTGAGCCCCGTTTGTCTTAAAAACAGACATTCTTTGCCAGAAAATATTAAAATTATCCACATAACACACACGGTGAGCCCTGCAGGTGGACTGGTTATGGAGTCACCAATTATTAGTGTTGTTGGGGAGAAAAGAGGACGAGGAGATGCCGGTTGTGGGGTTCCAGAGCAGGACTGAGCAGAATCTGCTTAAACACTGCGTGCGGACTGAGGATGGAGTGTGTGAGCTGCCGAGTGTTGTGTAGAAGTAGCAGTAACATACCTGAGAGAAGGGCTACCTGACGGTGCAGGGTAGAGACGGCCTCCGGAGCGTCTGAGCACAGCCTCCTTCAGGATCCTACGTCGGGAAGCAGAGGTTTTTGACCGGGATGACGGCCGCCGATCAGGCCCAGCGGCAGAATGGTGGCCTGGCGCGGGAGATGTAGCCGGTGAAGGAGATGCAACAGTGTCGGCAGGCACTGTCCGCCGAAAGAGATCCGTACCAGGGAGACTCGAAGCCGCTCGTCAGACAGGGCTGCATAGCGGTTGGAGAGGCTGATGTGCGGAGGAGAGGCAGCCCCATCCGAGACTCTCTTGCAGCCACGGACCACCACTTCAGCCCAGGTTGACTGATGCTTCGGAGTCGAGCAGGAGGAAAGCCTGGGAAGGCTAGAGGAAACCCATAACACGGTGTCCTGGATGTCCGGAAGGCAGTAAGTGTAGTGTTGAGGGGGAACAACACTGTCTAATCCCATATGCTAAATGCTAGCCACAAAGCTGCTATGACAGTAGGTCTCCATCTCGCATTAATGTGCTACACCACCATCCCTACCCACCCCTGCTGAAGCTACTACAACGGTCGCTGCTTCATCATCTACTGCTAACTTTGAATGATGATGGGTGCCACTTCAACGCTGTGTGTGTGAGGTTCTCTGGTATCTCAACCATTGTTGGGGGTATTGAAACAAAGTAACACATTAATGTACTCAGATTACTTGAAATGAGTAGCGGAAAGTATCTTGCAATTTTTTGTTATTTAAGTAATCTAAGTAAGTAATGTAAGTTTAAAGTAATTTAGTTATTAAATAAGAAGTCCGTTCCTGTTAAAATGTTACTGTATTTCCCTGTTCCTTTTGTTGCCACAAAAACAGAAAATCCCAAACTACTTCTTGGAGGGTCGCCAGCGTAGGCTACTAGTGGAAGGTATCCTATAGTTGTGTCAGTGCTCATGTGTAGCACAGCTAGCAAGATGCCAGAGAGGTCCGTGTACTTTGCGGCCAACGGATTTTCGTTTTGAAATGAAAAAAACAAAAACGAAAAACGGCTCGTTTCCCAATTACCATTAGTAAATAGGCAAACAAAAAACGGTTTGTTTCCCATTTTTCGTTTCCCTGTTAAATTATGGCAAGCAGACATTCAAGTAGTGAAGTCAGCACTAAAGAATGGTATGTTGTTCTTGAGTGTCAGCACTATGGCTCAACCACAAGATGGTGATAAATACGGTGTCTCTGTCAGTCCCAGAGGGCAGAGGGCAAAGGGCAGATGGGAAGTTTTAAAGTTGGTGTGAGAAAATGTAAACAGAACCATTATTTGGAACTGAAACAGTAGCCAATAATAGCCTAGTTAAGGCACAATTTGTAGTTGTTAATGCATAAACATCCGTTTGTTGTTAATGCTCTCTGACCAGAATAGGTTGAACTCATATTAAATATAGACATCATCTCCATAAACAGTGTTTTGTGTGAAAAATGTTCCCCCGGTACTGGGGGCATCAGGTTACGGACACGGTATGGAAGTCCGTGGTAGGTGAATCGAGATGTTTGTGTGTGGAGAGGGTAGAGGTGAAGGCTTTCTTTCTTTCCAGCCATTTGAGCGGTGGCTTGATGTTTCCCTGCATGATGCTCTCAGCACCAGGCCTGCCGTCAGGGGGGGGTTAAAGGGTACAGATGACCCCGGCCCAAGAGGGGCATATGCAAAGGTCTATTGTTGACCCTTAAATGGGATCAAGTACAACACTTTACTTACTGTATTATGTCACTAACAAAACTATTTATATGTATTTACATGATAAATAAATAATTATGATCATTGAAACATATTTCATACTTTTCATCTGATCACCCACCCCCCACTGTTGTGAAAATGGTATGGTCAAAACACTGTTCCCCTGTAGCAAGCTCAAGAAAATGTACCTATAGTAAACACTAGCCAGCAGCACATCACAAGTCACAGGATACAGCTGCAAATATAGTTACAATACAATAAGCTATAGGCCTACATGTGGGTAAGCCTCTGTTTATATTATCACTTCAGCAGACACAGCCATATAGCCTACTCTATGCAGTATTTCAGTTCTGCACACAATTGAAGTAATACTTTGATTAATGTAACCATCAAGATTGAATTTGATAAATGAAGTACATTTATTACTTCACTCATAATTTGCATTTATTCAATGTGTACTTTCCTCTAATCACTTGTAGCAGACCTAAAATTTAGTTATGCAATTTAATAAATTTATGAGAATTGATACCCAATTATGAATTTTAATATTCATAAAATCAAAATTTTCCTCGTTTCAGGGCACCACCGGAGTTGTTATAATCCTAGAGTCTCCGGACCTCTAGGTAGTTTAATAATTATATAATTATTACTAGTGATCAGTTCGCTCAATTATCTTAAATCAATCAGTCAGTCTCATATCTAAAGGGTCAATTCTCTTGGCAGGAACTAGAAATAGGCAACACACACAGCTCTTGATTATATTACAGTGAATTTATTCTCTAACTAAGGTGATAAAAAGATGGTTGGATACAGGGAACATAAAGATTTGCTGAACAATGAGCCTGGAGGTTCAATTGTGGGAAGCATTTGACTTATACGGCATAGAAGAGCTAATGAAAGTAAACTAATGCTATAATTTAGGAGTTAAAATGGACATCTGATCACAGAACGTGTGTTAAGTCTTACTTCTTGTCGACAGCCTGCTTTTGGCCTGTTGCACGGGTCCCACGCTAACTGCGTGGCTTGGTCGGACCTCGGTGAAGTTGGCTCGACGAAAAAGGCTTAAAATGGAACTTGGTCGTTCCTGAATTAGTCCAGTGTAACTTAACGGACTGATAATTTTAACAAACAAAAGAAATAAAGAAAATAAAACAAACTGAAGGCAGATCGATGTCACGGCACTTCAGGTGTGTAGCTTCAGGCGAACAAAAGGCCGGTCTCGCTGGCGAGTCTGAGGGCGCTGCCTGGCGACGCACGCCAAACGCGTGCCGAAGCGTCCAGGGAGCCGAGCAGAGTGGAAGAGCCAACAGCGAAGAGAAGAGCGCTGAGAGGTCGCGTGTCGCTCTTTTGTTGCCTGGGGCGTGGTTCCCCAGGGGGCGTCTCAGGTTTCCCAAGGGACTGCCTCTCTAAACTTAATGTCTAAAAAGAAATCTATTTGCACGTATTATAATCAAATATTTTCCACAATCGAACCTCAATGGTTGAACGGTTGTACTGTTCTAAGCATTTGGTAACAGGAAACAATTGTCACATTATTGGTCAGGATATTTATACATTTAACGGCATTTCCGATGAGGGCATGTAATACTTATTTCGTCCACTTGGGGGAGCTCAGGTTACATGAGGAAAGCTTGGATTACTCCAAGATAGTCTCTCCTTAGGAACCGGGGAATTTGTTGATTCATCCTTAAATTCAAGCTGGCGGTTAAGAGTATCGTAAAACATTCCTTTTTCATCATTTCTAAAGGAATTTTGTAGGAAAGTATTATGAACAAACATTGATTACATTTGCTGAAAATAAAAACACTGCAAAAGTAACTTTCTTTTCAGCACTAATATCAACAACAGATAGCAACAACAGCTAACATAACTACTCAAATAGAGGCAAACGTAATCAGGTAACTAAAGATTTAATTAAACTTAATTAAATGCTTTGAGTCTTTGGAGACTGCAGTCTTTGGCCATTCAAAGTTCGGCTGTCCTGGATTGTGTCACACCTAGGTGAGACAAGGAGTATCAATTTGATGTGGTAATAAAACAAAGAATAAGGTCAATAAGGTTTTGATAGGCTGTTCAGGGAGATGCCAATGGCTGGTTCGTGTCCCTTTGTCAGTTTAACAGTCAGGCCCCGCGTTATCAGCTTCGGAATCAAAAAGGTGTCAGTTTTATGGTCAGGCTAGCACTTAGAGAAAGCAACTTTGACCCCTCCCCATCTTCTCTGGGGAGGAGAAAGGAATTTAGAGTAGCTCCAAATTTATTCAATATAAAATGCACAAATCCACACCGTTTTTCACTAGACACTCAATCAATGAAGGGAATTTTTTTTCTCTCCTAGTCTTGTTTTAAGTTACAATGAGAAACATAACTGTCACAGTATAATTTGAAAGATAAAAAAAATAAAACTGACCTCAACTTTTGTGCGTTATAATCTTATTGAGTAATTGAATATATATCAGAGCATGGCCTGGATGAGTCTATAACACTGAATTTGGAAATGGTTGTTAGGGACTCCATCTGCAAGGCTAATAGCCAAGAGCTTGAAATTGTCCGTGTTTGTATTAGAGGGTGGGCGGGACAGTGGTGCTGAAGGGGTCTCGATGAGGGGCCCAATTTGGAAAATGTTGTCCACCTGTCCATAATTCCTAATGGCTGGTCTGCTCAGCACCCTGAGTTGTTGAGATTCAGCTTGAGCCTTCTACTTTTGTCTGATGGGCAAGTCACAGTTGAAAGGGGGTCCTCAGTCAACAAGAAAGTTGAAACCTGCAACCTCCTTGAACTTTTCGAGTTACAAAGGTTGATCTACGACCAGGTCAGTGCCTGTGGGGGCGTTCTAAAGGTGCATCTTACCAAGGAGCTCCGGGCCTCCGCAAGATCATGGTATAGGATTCACCTGGATCAACAGAGGAAGAGATAGTGCCAGACAGTCTCAAGATGAAAGCAGTTGAAGATAAGTTTGAGGAGCTCAAAAAGAAAAGGAAGATCCAAAAAAAATGGGTGACATCATTCAGAAATATGCTGATAAACTTGCTGAGCAGGCTGAAGGAAAAGCTGGATCTCCAATTACGCAACTGGTAACTAAGTTCAACCCCCCTTAGGATGAGACAAAAGAGAATTACATTATGCTGGAACAAACCAATTTTGTACAGCAAAGCAAATGAATTGAGGCACATGCCATAGTGGGTATATGTTAAGAGGGACATTAACCTCTGTAGCTCACCAAAGTTTCATATATTACCTTTTATCTAAGTGTATTGGTCAAATACTGGTTATAGAAGTACATGTAGTAAAATTCATTGCATAACAAAGAGTTCAAGTGCGTGCGTGTGTGTGTGTGTGTGTGTGTGTGTGTGTGTGTGTGTGTGTGAGGAATGGGGAACAAGATTATTTTTCTAGCTTGCATATTACTTACATTACTCTTTCTAATAAACCTTGTATTAGGTTAGTCACTCAGTTATTTTGTGCTTTGTTCCCATCTGGCCTATATGAATTATGTTGCATTAATATAGTCATCCAAGGAGTTATAAATTATCACTTTTTAGTGCTGATGTAACCAGTTAGTGTCAGGAATGGCTCTGCTTCTCCCCCATCCTCTCGTTTCTTGTGTTTTCCCCTCCCTGTCTTTGTCTCTCTGTCATTTCAACTTTCTCCTACAGACCAGACTCATGTAATAGGATGGTGATGGTAGAATGGATAAGACCTTTGGTGTGGTAGACCAGGGTTCAATTCCCCACAGTGACATCCACCAATGCATCCCTAGCTGCTCTAGAGAAGTGCGACCTCTGACATATATGGCAATTGTAAGTCTCATTTAGCCTCAGCTAAATGAATAAATGTAAATGTAGTATAAAACCACTGTTGAGGATGCATCATTCCCCCGCTGACTCCCCTAGTCCAGACACCAGAGGTGTGGACTCGAGTCAAACTCCAGTCACAAAAATTATGACTTCAGACTTGCGACTCGACTTTGACTTGAACAGCAATGGACTTGAGCCTTTTGACTCGAGATGACTTGACAGTCCCCATGCCAAATATAAATTATGATATAAAAAACTGCGCAGCGCATCAACATAGCGCGGTGCTCAATTAGACTGGAGCGTGTGGCTTCCTCCAGCAAGAGGGATAAATCACCGACCGTCCGAAGCGCACCCGGCCGTTCCGCGATATCCTGTCCCTGTCCCTGTACGCCCCAGCGACCCACTCCCTCTCCGGTACCTACAATGGGTTGTATAGTAGGCCTACTACCAGCGCGCTGTGAACTATGTAGTATGTGAACGGTTCGTGATTGTTCCCTCTGGCTGGAGGAATTTTACGCATAGGCTAATCCATGCACAACAGATGGGGGCCTGACGCAGCACCACGCAATTTTCTAAATTCCTCCACCTCACGGAGAAAAGAAAGGTCAGGTCGAAACAGTGTAGAGAGACTGCTGCAACTGTTGCGTGAAGCTGCTTCCACCAATTATAAAAACAAGTTAATAATTGAGATAAAACGAAAATAGCGCCGGGTGCTGTTTAAAAACGACACTCGTTTTGTTTTATAAATCCAGCTCACCCCTTTCCTTCACAGCTGAGGCTCTCTTCCCTCCCTAAGAGGTGTGTTCAGTGTTGTGCTAATGTCATAGCGATTTATAGTTTTCTCACCGCTGGTTTCTGTCACTGCATCTCCCGACAAAACACCACGGTTTTATTTCAGCGTTCTGTAACATAACTTCGTCAACTCAAATAGTTCACCTGTCACCTGCTGTGCTCCCCTCCGTGTACACACACACACACACACACACACACACACACACACACACACACACACACAGAGCCCCCTCAGTGACCCATCCATCACCCAAAACTGTCAACTTGGGGGAAACTGTGCTGCTGTCGTCCTCTTGCACACTAGGTGCTGCTTAAAGTTAATAATGTTGGATTATTGCTTCTTATTTCATGGGCTATTTGGGATTTTTGAGTAATGCATATATAGTAGCCTAGTTTTTAAAAAGAAAGTATTACATTTCAATGGTTAATGTTTCCTAAGGCAATGAGTAATCTTGTTAAATAATTGTGATCTCAATATTGACCAAAATAATTAGCAGCACTACATGAACATTTAACTTAATATTTGAAATTTGTTGTGTGAAACTGCCCCTCTGCCTTCTTGCTGTACAGGCTAATGCTTCATTCAAAACATTGTTTTATTTTTAACTTGAAAAAACTTTTGAAATGGTTTTACATTTGGTGAAGAGCGCATTATGACTTGTTTAGGACTCGAAACTCAAAGTTTAAGACTTGGACTTG